>NC_048570.1:98045581-98060581 GCF_013265735.2 Oncorhynchus mykiss | reverse complement strand
AGTAGTCCTGTCTGCTCAGTATAAAGCAGACTAAACCAGTAGTCTTGTCTGCTCAGTATAAAGCAGACTAAACCAGTAGTCCTGTCTGCTCAGGATAAAGCAGACTAAACCAGTAGTCCTGTCTGCTCAGGATAAAGCAGACTAAACCAGTAGTCCTGTCTGGTCAGGATAAAGAAGACTAAACCAGTAGTCCTGTCTGGTCAGGATAAAGCAGACTAAACCAGTAGTCCTGCCTGCTCAGGATAAAGCAGACTAAACCAGTAGTCCTGTCTGCTCAGTATAAAGCAGACTAAACCAGTAGTCCTGTCTGGTCAGGATAAAGCAGACTAAACCAGTAGTCCTGTCTGCTCAGGATAAAGCAGACTAAACCAGTAGTCCTGTCTGGTCAGGATAAAGCAGACTAAACCAGTAGTCCTGCCTGCTCAGTATAAAGCAGACTAAACCAGTAGTCCTGTCTGCTCAGGATAAAGCAGACTAAACCAGTAGTCCTGCCTGCTCAGGATAAAGAAGACTAAACCAGTAGTCCTGTCTAGTCAGGATAAAGCAGACTAAACCAGTAGTCCTGTCTGGTCAGGATAAAGCAGACTAAACCAGTAGTCCTGCCTGCTCAGTATAAAGCAGACTAAACCAGTAGTCCTGTCTGCTCAGGATAAAGCAGACTAAACCAGTAGTCCTGTCTGGTCAGGATAAAGCAGACTAAACCAGTAGTCCTGCCTGCTCAGTATAAAGCAGACTAAACCAGTAGTCCTGTCTGCTCAGGATAAAGCAGACTAAACCAGTAGTCCTGTCTGGTCAGGATAAAGAAGACTAAACCAGTAGTCCTGTCTAGTCAGGATAAAGCAGACTAAACCAGTAGTCCTGTCTGCTCAGGATAAAGCAGACTAAACCAGAACAAGCTGGGCTAAAACTGATCTAATTTGAGGCTTTGGCACAGAGACTTGGGTGTCCCAAATAGCACCATATTCCCTATGTAGTGCACTACTGTTAGACTAGAGCCCTATAGGGAATAGGGGGGGAACATTTTGGACTCTCCCCAGAGCACAGAGTCCCAGTTGACATATTAAAAGTTGATCTCCTCCTAGATATTGTCTGGGGGGGGTTATTTTTATGTTTTGGTTCACATTTTTCCCCGTGTTTCCACCCTAAATGGTTACATGAAAACAACAATAGTTGTAGATACAGATGTGGATATTCAGAGTCTTGGGGTCAATTCACACAGCCTGCTACAGATGTTTTCTGTGGGCTTCTTTCTCTCTGCCTGAAAAAATACAGATGGAATGAAGTTCAAACTCGACTTTCTGTATCTTGTGTCAGCTGGTTACTTAACACACAACAGAGACCTGTTTCCATACAATGGCGGCAACACGTCCTGTTCTGGGTTGCAGCTGTTGCACGGCTGCAGAAAATGAACCCTATATAGAACCTTGCAGGAGGTGGTCAAAAGAAAGTTTGTTTTGGCCTCCCGGGTGGCGCAGTGGTTAAGGGCGCTGTACTGCAGCGCCAGCGCGAACCCAGAGTCCCTGGGTTCGCGCCCAGGCTCTGTCGTAACCGGCCGCGACCGGGAGGTCCGTGGGGCGACGCACAATTAGCATAGCGTCGTCCGGGTTAGGGAGGGATTGGTCGGTAGGGATATCCTTGTCTCATCGCGCACCAGCGACTCCTGTGGCGGGCCGGGTGCAGTGCGCGCTAGCCAAGTTTGCCAGGTGCACGGTGTTTCCTCAGACACATTGGTGCGGCTGACTTCCGGGTTGGATGTGCGCTGTGTTATGAAGCAGTACGGCTGGTTGGGTTGTGTATCGGAGGACGCATGACATTCAGCCTTCGTCTCTCCCGAGCCCGTACGGGAGTTGTAGCAATGAGACAAGATAGTAGCTACTACAACAATTGGATACCACGAAATAGGGGGGAAAAAGGGGTAAAAAATTTTTTTTAAAGAACGTTCGTTTTGCATTGCCGTGCCCCAGCTGGGAGGGGTTTACCCATTTCCATTGGTCCTAAAGTCGCATCTCTATCCAATATGGGGAACCGGGCGAAGCTAAATCGAATGCACCCAATACTCCAGGAAAAAGTACCGTACAGTACAGAAGTGCAGCTTTTCGAAGAGGCCTCTCCTTCACTGAGCTTACTCATTCTAGAGACTGATTCTAGAGACAAATAAGTTGGGTTCCATCCCGGCTGCTTGCAAGCGAAACCAAATCTGTCCAATTTGTAAAAAAAATATTTGTTAAATGTTTTATTGTTTAATAAAGACAGCAACGGAGGTTAAACAGAAGAGTGATTGTGATGAAACACACAGCCTCTCCAAGAGGTTGTTTTGGGTCCGCGACTGAGTGTGAGGTACATGTGTGTCCACAGGGGGGCGCTGAACACACCTCAGACAATTCTAATAAGGTAGTTTACACAATTCTACAAAAGTTCAACATTACTATAAAAGAACAACAACAAAGGTTTCCTACTATAAATATACTGTATAATGTCACTACTATTAACTACAGTACTATGAATATACTGTATAATGTCACTACTATTAAATACAGTACTATGAATATACTGTATAGTGTCACTACTATTAACTACAGTACTATGAATATACTGTATAATGTAACTTCTATTAACTACAGTACTATGAAAATACTGTATAATGTCACTACTATTAAATACAGTACTATGAATATACTGCATAGTGTCACTACTATTAACTACAGTACTATGAATATACTGTATAGTGTCACTACTATTAACTACAGGGTAACTACAGTACTATGAATATACTGTATAATGTCACTACTATTAACTACAGTACTATGAATATACTGTATAATGCCACTACTATTAACTACAGGGTACCTACAGTACTATGAAAATACTGTATAATATCACTACTATTAACTACAGTACTATGAATATACTGTATAATGTCACTACTATTAACTACAGTACTATGAATATACTGTGTAATGCCACTACTATTAACTACAGGGTAACTACAGTACTATGAATATACTGTATAATGTAACTTCTATTAACTACAGTACTATAAATATACTGTATAATGTAACTTCTATTAACTACAGTACTATAAATATACTGTATAATGTAACTTCTATTAACTACAGTACTATGAATATACTGTATAATGTAGCTACTATTAAATGCAGTACTATGAATATACTGTATAATGTCACTACTATTAAATACAGTACTATGAATATACTGTATAATGTCACTACTATTAACTACAGTACTATGAATATACTGTATAGTGTCACTACTATTAACTACAGTACTATGAATATACTGTATAATGTCACTACTATTAACTACAGTACTATGAATATACTGTATAATGTCACTACTATTAACTACAGTACTATGAATATACTGTATAATGTCACTACTATTAACTACAGGGTAACTACAGTACTATGAATATACTGTATAATGTCACTACTATTAACTACAGTACTATGAATATACTGTATAATGCCACTACTATTAACTACAGGGTACCTACAGTACTATGAAAATACTGTATAATATCACTACTATTAACTACAGTACTATGAATATACTGTATAATGTCACTACTATTAACTACAGTACTATGAATATACTGTATAATGCCACTACTATTAACTACAGGGTAACTACAGTACTATGAATATACTGTATAATGTAACTTCTATTAACTACAGTACTATGAATATACTGTATAATGTAGCTACTATTAACTACAGGGTAACTACAGTACTATGAATATACTGTATAATGTAACTTCTATTAACTACAGTACTATAAATATACTGTATAATGTAGCTACTATTAACTACAGGGTAACTACAGTACTATAAATATACTGTATGATGTCACTACTATTAACTACAGTACTATGAATATACTGTATAATGTCACTACTATTAACTACAGGGTAACTACAGTACTATGAATATACTGTATAATGTCACTACTATTAACTACAGTACTATGAATATACTGTATGATGTCACTACTATTAACTACAGTACTATAAATATACTGTATAATGTCACTACTATTAACTACAGGGTAACTACAGTACTATGAATATACTGTATAATGTCACTACTATTAACTACAGTACTATGAATATACTGTATAATGTCACTACTATTAACTACAGGGTAACTACAGTACTATGAATATACTGTATAATGTCACTACTATTAACTACAGTACTATAAATATACTGTATAATGTCACTACTATTAACTACAGGGTAACTACAGTACTATGAATATACTGTATAATGTCACTACTATTAACTACAGTACTATGAATATACTGTATAATGTCACTACTATTAACTACAGTACTATGAATATACTGTATAATGTCACTACTATTAACTACAGTACTATGAATATACTGTATAATGTCACTACTATTAACTACAGTGCTATGAGTATACTGTATAATGTCACTACTATTAACTACAGGGTAACTACAGTACTATGAATATACTGTATAATGTCACTACTATTAACTACAGTACTATGAATATACTGTATAATGTCACTACTATTAACTACAGGGTAACTACAGTACTATGAATATACTGTATAATGTCACTACTATTAACTACAGTACTATGAATATACTGTATAAGGTCACTACTACCCTACAGTACATCTAAGACATTGGTAAATACATTTTCCCCCCATGCTCTTCAAACCCTCACCTGTTCTTATGTTTGACTACGAGACAAGCCGTATCCGTGACGACTAGGAATGCACCGGGCGAGCGCGGCCAGGTAACCCAACCGCCAACCACCTTCATGTAGTGACGAGATCTTCTGTATCGCCCCTGTGGCTACAGCATATCTCTCCTCAACTTGACATATCTGGCAACCCAGAGGTCCTTTAAATCACTATACAGCACATCTCACCTCAACTTGACATATCTGGCAACCCAGAGGTCCTGGAAATCACTATACAGCACATCTCACCTCAACTTGACATATCTGGCAACCCAGAGGTCCTATAATTCACTATAGAGCACATATCACCTCAACTTGACATATCTGGCAACCCAGAGGTCCTATAAATCACTATACAGCACATCTCACCTCAACTTAACATATATCTGGCAACCCAGAGGTCCTGTTAATCACTATAGATACTCTATTATATTTGTCTCAGTGTTTTGGGAGTTTACAGGCTGTTGGAAGAGGAACGAGAGGCAGAATCTGAAGGCAGAAGCAGGGAACGTATTTCATCAGAGGAACGTATTTCATCAGGTAAGGAGGAAAATGACTGTGAATCTTAAGAGTGCCAAATGCCAAACTATCATGTCATAGCAGAACCACACTGAGTAATGCTGGAATGAATACATGAACCTTTGTTGGCCAATAGGGTAAACAGAGATAGTAAATAAATAGAGATAATAAATCATGTGAATCAGATTATCAACTGATCTCAGCAGTCTGTTTCTACTGTATGAGCCAGCTGTATGATGACAACAGCTCTCATACAGTCACTGAGGACAACAAGGAAGATAATAAACACTCGGAAATAACCTAACACAACAGGCAGCAGCCATTTCACAGCCATGATGATGTGCAGAGAGACAGAGATAATCAAGGCTACAGGTAGCAGCCATTTCACAGCCCTGATGATGTGCAGAGAGACAGAGAGAATCAAGGCTACAGGTAGCAGCCATTTCACAGCCCTGATGATGTGCAGAGAGACAGAGAGAATCAAGGCTACAGGTAGCAGCCATTTCACAGCCAACTAACTATGTCCATGACGTTTAAGAGGGATTCTGCAACACTTCAAAGTCCTCGGGGTCGATTCTGGGGGGATTTTATTTTAAAAAACAAACATGTTTTTATTCTTTATATGTTAAGTCCACACTGCAATCATCCCAGGTGTTTTTAAACACCTCTCTGTCAAGTATTTTAGATACTTTTCAGATTTATTTTACACCTCAAGTTCACTGTTTTGCCATTGTCCTTGACACCAGACTTGTGATCTACTACTATGTTTTTCTATGAGAAAACAAACAATAATTACACATTATATAATGTTATCTACCAGAGAAAGAGTCAATTAAATAAAATCTATATCAATATTTATTGTGAGTACGACCTTTTTATTGTTTATTTTTAATTTTTACACAAAATATACCTGTCGTTTGGCAGTGGTGTCATTTCCACCACTGAGGGCAACTTCCTCATCAATAAAGTTTTTCCAAAAGAGAATGCTCACTTAGTTACCATGGAAACATATTGTGACACTGAAAAGGTGTGTGGCACACTGCAGATTCTACTGGAGGACTTCTCCAAAAAGATTGACAGAGAAGTCGGGGAAACACGCGTGCAACATCCTCCCAAACTGAGAGAATTAAAAGAGGAGATCCTCCATCATATTGGCTTTGCAGAGAAACTACCTGTGTAAATACACCAGTGAAATCCAGATAGTTGTGATTCTCACAAGCAGGTGACCCTCCACACCTGTGTTGGATATTACCCACAAATTATTGCGTTTCACTTTGCTCCCTGAGCTCTTCTATGCAGCATGACACCCCCCTCTGCTATCTGGGCCCCATCTCTCAGAAACACTGGCCGACTTCCTGGAGCTCCGCCCATCGGCATCTTTTTGGATTCTTACTTCGTCTTATATCGATTAATTGTGTTACAATGGTTGTTGTTTAAAATGTTTGCAATAAACTATTATTTACATAGATATCATTTCCACGCCCACCTTGTCCTATCAACCCCCACCTTGTCATATCCACCCCCACCTTGACATATCCACCCCCCACCTTGTCATATCCACCCCCACCTTGTCATATCCACCCCCACCTTGACATATCCACCCCCCACCTTGTCATATCCACCCCCACCTTGTCATATCCACCCCCACCTTGTCATATCCACCCCCCACCTTGTCATATCCACCCCCACCTTGACATATCCACCCCCCACCTTGTCATATCCACCCCCACCTTGTCATATCCACCCCCCACCTTGTCATATCCACCCCCACCTTGTCATATCCACCCCCCACCTTGTCATATCCACCCCCACCTTGTCATATCCACCCCCCACCTTGTCATATCCACCCCCACCTTGTCCTATCCACCCCCACCTTGTCATATCCACCCCCACCTTGTCATTTCCACCCCCACCTTGTCATATCCACCCCCACCTTGTCATATCCACCCCCACCTTGTCATATCCACCCCCCACCCCCACCTTGTCAAATCCACCCCCACCTTGTCATTTCCACCCCCACCTTGTCATATCCACCCCCCACCTTGTCATATCCACCCCCACCTTGTCATATCCACCCCCCACCCCCACCTTGTCATATCCACCCCCCACCCCCACCTTGTCATATCCACCCCCACCTTGTCATATCCACCCCCCACCTTGTCATATCCACCCCCACCTTGTCATATCCACCCCCCACCCCCACCTTGTCATATCCACCCCCACCTTGTCATATCCACCCCCCACCCCCACCTTGTCATATCCACCCCCACCTTGTCATATCCACCCCCACCTTGTCATATCCACCCCCACCTTGTCATTTCCACCCCCACCCCCACCTTGTCATTTCCACCCCCACCTTGTCATATCCACCCCCACCTTGTCATATCCACCCCCCACCCCCACCTTGTCATATCCACCCCCACCTTGTCATATCCACCCCCCACCCCCACCTTGTCATATCCACCCCCACCTTGTCATATCCACCCCCACCTTGTCATATCCACCCCCCACCCCCACCTTGTCATATCCACCCCCACCTTGTCATATCCACCCCCCACCCCCACCTTGTCATATCCACCCCCACCTTGTCATATCCACCCCCCACCCCCACCTTGTCATATCCACCCCCCACCCCCACCTTGTCATTTCCACCCCCACCTTGTCATATCCACCCCCACCTTGTCATTTCCACCCCCACCTTGTCATATCCACCCCCACCTTGTCATTTCCACCCCCCACCCCCACCTTGTCATTTCCACCCCCACCTTGTCATTTCCACCCCCACCTTGTCATATCCAACCCCACCTTGTCATATCCATCCCCCACCTTGTCATATCCATCCCCCACCTTGTCATATCCACCCCCACCTTGTCATATCCATCCCCCACCTTGTCATATCCACCCCCCACCTTGTCATATCCACCCCCCACCTTGTCATATCCACCCCCCACCTTGTCATTTCCACCCCCACCTTGTCATATCCACCCCCCACCCCCACCTTGTCATATCCACCCCCACCTTGTCATTTCCACCCCCACCTTGTCATATCCACCCCCCACCCCCACCTTGTCATATCCACCCCCACCTTGTCATATCCACCCCCACCCCCACCTTGTCATATCCACCCCCCACCCCCACCTTGTCCTATCCACCCCCACCCCCACCTTGTCATATCCACCCCCCACCCCCACCTTGTCATATCCACCCCCCACCTTGTCATTTCCACCCCCACCTTGTCATATCCACCCCCCACATTGTCATTTCCACCCCCACCTTGTCATATCCACCCCCCACCTTGTCATTTCCACCCCCACCTTGTCATATCCACCCCCCACCTTGTCATTTCCACCCCCAGCTTGTCATATCCAACCCCACCTTGTCATATCCACCCCCCACCCCCACCTTGTCCTATCCACCCCCACCTTGTTATATCCACCCCCACCTTGTCCTATCCACCTCCACCTTGTCATATCCACCCCCACCTTGTCATATCCACCCCCACCTTGTCATTTCCACCCCCCACCCCCACCTTGTCATTTCCACCCCCACCTTGTCATATCCACCCCCACCTTGTCATATCCACCCCCCACCCCCACCTTGTCATATCCACCCCCACCTTGTCATATCCACCCCCACCTTGTCATTTCCACCCCCCACCCCCACCTTGTCATTTCCACCCCCACCTTGTCATTTCCACCCACACCTTGTCATATCCACCCCCACCTTGTCATATCCATCCCCCACCTTGTCATATCCACCCCCACCTTGTCATATCCACCCCCACCTTGTCATATCCACCCCCACCTTGTCATTTCCACCCCCACCCCCACCTTGTCATTTCCACCCCCACCTTGTCATATCCACCCCCCACCCCCACCTTGTCATATCCACCCCCCACCCCCACCTTGTCATTTCCACCCCCACCTTGTCATATCCACCCCCACCTTGTCATTTCCACCCCCACCTTGTCATATCCACCCCCACCTTGTCATTTCCACCCCCCACCCCCACCTTGTCATTTCCACCCCCACCTTGTCATTTCCACCCCCACCTTGTCATATCCACCCCCACCTTGTCATATCCATCCCCCACCTTGTCATATCCATCCCCCACCTTGTCATATCCATCCCCCACCTTGTCATATCCACCCCCACCTTGTCATATCCATCCCCCACCTTGTCATATCCACCCCCCACCTTGTCATATCCACCCCCCACCTTGTCATATCCACCCCCCACCTTGTCATATCCACCCCCCACCTTGTCATTTCCACCCCCACCTTGTCATATCCACCCCCCACCCCCACCTTGTCATATCCACCCCCACCTTGTCATTTCCACCCCCACCTTGTCATATCCACCCCCCACCCCGTCATATCCACCCCCACCTTGTCATATCCACCCCCCACCCCCACCTTGTCCTATCCACCCCCCACCCCCACCTTGTCATATCCACCCCCCACCCCCACCTTGTCATATCCACCCCCCACCTTGTCATATCCACCCCCCACCTTGTCATTTCCACCCCCACCTTGTCATATCCACCCCCCACCTTGTCATTTCCACCCCCACCTTGTCATATCCACCCCCCACCTTGTCATTTCCACCCCCACCTTGTCATATCCACCCCCCACCTTGTCATTTCCACCCCCACCTTGTCATATCCACCCCCACCTTGTCATATCCACCCCCCACCCCCACCTTGTCCTATCCACCCCCACCTTGTTATATCCACCCCCACCTTGTCCTATCCACCTCCACCTTGTCATATCCACCCCCCACCCCCACCTTGTCCTATCCACCCCCACCTTGTCATATCCACCCCCACCTTGTCCTTTAGGTAGGTCCTTACCCTCTCCCTGTAGGCCCCATATTTTCACGGTAAATGAGTATATTCTGTATAATTTATATTGCTTGATGTGTTTTCAGACGGGGAAATCATATGGTTGTTGTCGTCATCTCACTAAACGGTTGGGGAGAAATATCTTATTTTTCATGATACATGTTTTCATCTCTTCACCAAGGCAAGTTTAAACATTCAGGCGTCGTGTTGAATTATTAATTTCAGGAAAACCTTCAAAATCACTTTCAATAATATTCAATACAAGTTAACGTACAAATGTATAAGAAATGTTTTATAAATTAATTGTATGATATTTCATTTTCAACAAAACATTTTTTATGTTTAATGACATTTTGTCTATTGTTGTCTGAGAAAAATGAGAAAAATATTTAAATTCCTGAATAATACGATGGCAGACATGATCAGATATAGTTTCTAAACAAATCAAAGACAATTATAATACTGCTAAAATGGTATTTCAATAAGTTTTAATTTCTGAAAGCTTGCAGGACGAAAAGTGCCCGAAGTTACAGAATCACCCTCAATCTCTACATAGCATTTCGCTAGACTCGCATTAACATCTGCTAACCATGTGTATGTGACCAATAAAATGTCTTAAATTTGATTTATAAGAGACGAAGGCTTTAGAAATGTCACAGAGCGACACAGCCTGGGGTCTCATATATTATATTGGCCACGTCCCAAATGGCTCCCTATTCTCTACATAGTGCACTACTTTAGACCAGGGCCCTATGGCACCCTATTCCCTATATAGTGCACTACTTTAGACCAGAGCCCTATGGCTCCCTATATAGTGCACTACTTTTGACCAGGGCCCAATTCCCTATATAGTGCACTACTTTTGACCAGGGCCCATAGGGACGCACACATATTGGTTATGATGACAGGAAGCTACAGTCAGTGAATGGATATGCTAATCATTCACAGGTTTATGCTTCAATGATTCAGCCACTAAGACTCAATACTGGAGCTCACTAGTCAATGATTCAGCCACTAAGACTCAATACTGGAGCTCACTAGTCAATGATTCAGCCACTAAGACTCAATACTGGAGCTCACTAGTCAATGATTCAGCCACTAAGACTCAATACCGGAGCTCACTAGTCAATGATTCAGCCACTAAGACTCAATACCGGAGCTCACTAGTCAAAGACTCAATACCGGAGCTCACTAGTGAAAGACTCAATACCGGAGCTCACTAGTCAATGATTCAGCCACTAAGACTCAATACCGGAGCTCACTAGTCAATGACTCAGCCAATAAGACTCAATACCGGAGCTCACTAGTCAATGATTCAGCCACTAAGACTCAATACCGGAGCTCACTAGTCAATGACTCAGCCAATAAGACTCAATACCAGAGCTCACTAGTCAATGATTCAGCCACTAAGACTCAATACTGGAGCTCACTAGTCAATGATTCAGCCAATAAGACTCAATACCGGAGCTCACTAGTCAATGACTCAGCCAATAAGACTCAATACCGGAGCTCACTAGTCAATGACTCAGCCAATAAGACTCAATACCGGAGCTCACTAGTCAATGATTCAGCCACTAAGACTCACTACCGGAGCTCACTAGTCAATGACTCAGCCAATAAGACTCAATACCGGAGCTCACTAGTCAATGACTCAGCCAATAAGACTCAATACTGGAGCTCACTAGTCAATGACTCAGCCAATAAGACTCAATACCGGAGCTCACTAGTCAAAGACTCAATACCGGAGCTCACTAGTCAATGACTCAGCCAATAAGACTCAATACCGGAGCTCACTAGTCAATGACTCAGCCAATAAGACTCAATACCGGAGCTCACTAGTCAAAGACTCAGCCAATAAGACTCAATACCGGAGCTCACTAGTCAATGACTCAGCCAATAAGACTCAATACCGGAGCTCACTAGTCAATGATTCAGCCAATAAGACTCAATACCGGAGCTCACTAGTCAATGACTCAGCCAATAAGACTCAATACCGGAGCTCACTAGTCAAAGACTCAATACCGGAGCTCACTAGTCAATGACTCAGCCAATAAGACTCAATACCGGAGCTCACTAGTCAATGACTCAGCCAATAAGACTCAATACCGGAGCTCACTAGTCAATGACTCAGCCAATAAGACTCAATACCGGAGCTCACTAGTCAAAGACTCAATACCGGAGCTCACTAGTGAAAGACTCAATACCGGAGCTCACTAGTCATTGGACAAAATATGTGGTCTATGCAGCATGGTGGTCGGAATGTCTAAATGAGGTAAAAAAAACTCTCAGAAGTTTATCTGACCAATAAACACGGACTGTGGTATAATATCATGTTAAGAAGACAGCGGTCCAACATTCTATATGATACTGTTACCAAGACTACAGTATCACAATACATTATTGGACAATGTTGTATGAGATCAATCAAACTGAACCACATCTTCACTTCCTGTTTCATACAGGAACTACAACATTCCAGAAAGATGACAAATGGCAGTAAGGAAGAGGGTAAGGACCTACAGGGAGAGGGTAAGGACCTACAGGGAGAGGGTAAGGACCTACAGGGGGAGGGTAAGGACCTACAGGGAGAGGGTAAGGACCTACAGGAAGAGGGTAAGGACCTACAGGAAGAGGGTAAGGACACGGACCTACAGGAAGAGGGTAAGGACATGGACCTACAGGAAGAGGGAAGGACTTACAGGGAGAGGGTAATGACCTACAGGAAGAGGGTAAGGACCTACAGGGAGAGGGTAAGGACCTACAGGACCTACAGGGAGAGGGTAAGGACCTACAGGTTGAGGGTAAGGACCTACAGGGAGGGGAAGGACCTACAGGGAGAGGGTAAGGACCTACAGGAAGAGGGTAAGGACCTACAGGAAGAGGGTAAGGACCTACAGGACCTAAAGGGAGAGGGTAAGGACCTACAGGTTGAGGGTAAGGACCTACAGGGAGAGGGTAAGGACCTACAGGGAGAGGGTAAGGACCTACAGGGAGAGGGTAAGGACCTACAGGGAGAGGGTAAGGACACGGACCTACAGGAAGAGGGTAAGGACATGGACCTACAGGAAGAGGGTAAGGACAATGCCCTACAGGAAGAGGGTAAGGACATGGACCTACAGGGAGAGGGTAAGGACCTACAGGAAGAGGGTAAGGACCTACAGGGAGAGGGTAAGGACCACAGGGAGAGGGTAAGGACATGGACCTACAGGAAGAGGGTAAGGACAATGACCTACAGGAAGAGGGTAAGGACATGGACCTACAGGGAGGGGAAGGACCTACAGGGAGAGGGTCAGGACCTACAGGGAGAGGGTAAGGAACTACAGGGAGAGGGTAAGGACCTACAGGACCTACAGGGAGAGGGTAAGGACCTACAGGTTGAGGGTAAGGACCTACAGGGAGAGGGTAAGGACATGGACCTACAGGGAGGGGAAAGACCTACAGGTTGAGGGTAAGGACCTACAGGAAGAGGGTAAGGACCTACAGGAAGAGGGTAAGGACCTATAGGAAGACGGTAAGGACCTACAGGACCTACAGGAAGAGGGTAAGGACATGGACCTAGAGGAAGAGGGTAAGGACAGGGACCTACAGGAAGAGGGTAAGGACATGGACCTATAGGGAGAGGGTAAGGACCTACAAGGAGAGGGTAAGGACCTACAGGAAGAGGGTAAGGGCTTACAGGGAGAGGGTAAGGACACAGAGCTACAGGAAGAGGGTAAGGACATGGACCTACAGGAAGAGGGTAAGGACAATGACCTACAGGAAGAGGGTAAGGACATGGACCTACAGGGAGAGGGTAAGGACCTACAGGGAGAGGGTAAGGACACGGACCTACAGGAAGAGGGTAAGGACATGGACCTACAGGAAGAGGGTAAGGACAATGACCTACAGGAAGAGGGCAAGGACATGGACCTACAGGGAGGGGAAGGACCTACAGGTAGAGGGTAAGGACCTACAGGAAGAGGGTAATGACCTACAGGGAGAGGGTAAGGACCTACAGGGAGAGGGTAAGGACCTACAGGGAGAGGGTAAGGACCTATAGGGAGAGGGTAAGGACCTATAGGGAGAGGGTAAGGACCTACAGGGAGAGGGTAAGGACCTACAGGAAGAGGGTAAGGACCTACAGGAAGAGTGTAAGGACCTACAGGAAGAGGGTAAGGACCTACAGGACCTACAGGGAGAGGGTAAGGACCTACAGGGAGAGGGTAAGGACCTATAGGAAGAGGGTAAGGACCTACAGGACCTACAGGGAGAGGGTAAGGACCTATAGGGAGAGGGTAAGGACCTATAGGGAGAGGGTAAGGACCTACAGGGAGAGGGTAAGGACCTATAGGAAGAGGGTAAGGACCTATAGGGAGAGGGTAAGGACCTACAAGGAGAGGGTAAGGACCTACAGGAAGAGGGTAAGGACCTACAGGACCTACAGGGAGAGGGTAAGGACCCACAGGAAGAGGGTAAGGACATTGACCTACAGGGAGGGGAAGGACCTACAGGGAGAGAGTAAGGACCTACAGGAAGAGGGTAATGACCTACAGGGAGAGGGTAAGGACCTACAGGGAGAGGGTAATGACCTACAGGGAGAGGGTAAGGACCTACAGGGAGAGGGTAAGGACCTATAGGGAGAGGGTAAGGACCTACATGGAGAGGGTAAGGACCTACAGGGAGAGGGTAAGGACATGGACCTACAGGGAGAGGGTAAGGACCTACAGGGAGAGGGTAAGGACCTACAGGAAGAGGGTAAGGACCTACAGGGAGAGTGTAAGGACCTACAGGAAGAGGGTAAGGACCTACAGGACCTACAGGGAGAGGGTAAGGACCTACAGGGAGAGGGTAAGGACCTATAGGAAGAGGGTAAGGACCTACAGGACCTGCAGGGAGAGGGTAAGGACCTATAGGGAGAGGGTAAG
>NC_048570.1:97925581-98038081 GCF_013265735.2 Oncorhynchus mykiss | reverse complement strand
GGTCAGAAACGTTGTGGGATCACAGATCAATGTTGTGGTGTATACAGCGGTCGACAGCTGTCTGCATCAATAACACTAGAATGGCAACGGTCCCAATTATTCCATGATACAGCCAGACATTCCATGGCACCTTTGATGTTGCATGAGGTTTTAACACACACACCTTAATGCTAATGGCAGGAGGCTGTGGTCTGTGGCCCGACTACGTGTGTTTCACAGTATTTATCACATCCCAAGCCAACCTCCTCTGGGGAGTAATCTCCCACAAACGCTATGAAGTCTTACTGCCTTGGTGGGGGGGGGGGACATTCATTTGAGAAGCTCATTTCATTGAGTGATGAGCGTTTTATTTGGGGGGGAGGGGTGTAAGACAACACTGTCTTTGAGATCTCTCTTATCTGTTTATAACCAAGAGGAGTAATTATCTGTGAAAATATTTGGTGGGTTACTGTGTGATTGGCAGGGAAATTGGACTTGGCGGTACTGAGAAAGTGGTTCTGTTACTTAAAGGGTTCTGGAAGGAGGGTTGGGTTAGCAGCATTAGGGGGTTGAGTCCAAATTGGCACCCTATTCCCTATATAGTGTGCACTACTTTTGATCAGGGTCCTATGGGGTTAATACACTATAAATGGAATAGGGTGCCATTTGGGAGGAGCATCAGTAATGTGAGAGGAGTGGGAACACCGTCTAATCTCAATGCACTGCCTCTCACAACACAGCAGAGAGCACACACAGACATTTTGGGGCTAATCTCAATGCACTGCCTCTCACAACACAGCAGAGCACACACAGACATTTTGGGGCTAATCTCAATGCACTGCCTCTCACAACACAGCAGAGCACACAGACATTTTTGGGCCAAGTGCTCGGTCGAGGTCTAAGAGACTAAATATAATGTAGAAAGAGCACTTTTTTTAAGTGAGGTGAGATTACAGTGTTAGAAACATTTACCTGATCTTATTGTTATAGAAACAAGGATATCATGACACCATTTTATTTGACAAACTTCTGTTTTCACTCGAACGATAAGGCCTTTCTTTATCTTTGTATTTTTCCAGAGCTCCAGACTAGGGCTTTGTGACTACCTCCCTGTGCCCAGGACTCCATCACCTCAGCCTGGGGTGGCAGAGCTCTCCTCCTCCCTGAGAGGACTCCTGAACCTGGTGGACCAGCACTGGGCTGGCACACGCTCCCTCCACCTCAACCCCAGCTTCCTGGGTACACAATCAGTCACTACGCTACATCCCTAATAGTACCCTGTTTCACATGTACTGCACTACTACTGACCACTGAGATGCATTTATGTATCGTCATCATCACTCACACAGAGGATTCAGACCTGGCATTCCAACCATTCTAGATAGAACCATTCTAGATATATATACAGTGGGGAGAACAAGCCGATTTTGCAGGTTTTCCTACTTACAAAGCATGTAGAGGTCTGTAATTTTTATCATAGGTACACTTCAACTGTGAGAGACGGAAATCACAAAAATCCAGAAAATCACATTGTATGATTTTTTAAGTAATTCATTTGCATTTTATTGCATGACATAAGTATTTGATACATCAGAAAAGCAGAACTTAATATTTGGTACAGAAACCTTTGTTTGCAATTACAGAGATCGTACGTTTCCTGTAGTTCTTGACCAGGTTTGCACACACTGCAGCAGGGATTTTGGCCCACTCCTCCATACAGACCTTCTCCAGATCCTTCAGGTTTCAGGGCTGTCGCTGGGCAATACGGACTTTCAGCTCGCTCCAAAGATGTCCTATTGGGTTCAGGTCTGGAGACTGGCTAGGCCACTCCAGGACCTTGAGATGCTTCTTACGGATCCACTCCTTGGTTGCCCTGGCTGTGTGTTTCGGGTCGTTGTCATGCTGGAAGACCCAGCGACGACCCATCTTCAATGCTCTTACTGAGGGAAGGAGGTTGTTGGCCAAGATCTCGCGATACATGGCCCCATGCATCCTCCCCTCAATACGGTGTAGTCGTCCTGTCCCCTTTGCAGAAAAGCATCCCTAAAGAATGATGTTTCCACCTCCATGCTTCAAGGTTGGGATGGTGTTTTTGGGGTTGTACTCATCCTTCTTCTTCCTCCAAACACGGCGAGTGGAGTTTAGACCAAAAAGCTCTATTTTTGTCTCATCAGACCACATGACCTTCTCCCATTCCTCCTCTGGATCATCCAGATGGTCATTGGCAAACTTCAGACGGGCCTGGAAAGGCGCTGGCTTGAGCAGGGGGACCTTGCGTGCGCTGCAGGATTTTAACCCATGACGGCGTAGTGTGTTACTAATGGTTTTCTTTGAGACTGTGGTCCCAGCTCTCTTCAGGTCATTGACCAGGTCCTGCCGTGTAGTTCTGGGCTGATCCCTCACCTTCCTCATGATCATTGATGCCCCACAAGGTGAGATCTTGCATGGAGCCCCAGACCGAGGGTGACTGACCATCATCTTGAACTTCTTCCATTTTCTAATAATTGCGCCAACAGTTGTTGCTTTCTCACCAAGCTGCTTGCCTATTGTCCTGTAGCCCATCCCAGCCTTGTGCAGGTCTACAATTGTATCCCTGATGTCCTTACACAGCTCTCTGGTCTTGGCCATTGTAGAGAGGTTGGAGTCTGTTCGATTGAGTGTGTGGACAGGTGTCTTTTATTCAGGTAACGAGTTCAAACAGGTGCAGTTAATACAGGTAATGAGTGGAGAACAGGAGGGCTTCTTAAAGAAAAACTAACAGGTCTGTGAGAGACAGAATTCTTACTGGTTGGTAGGTGATCAAATACTTATGTCATGCAATAAAATGCTAATTAATTACTTAAAATCATGCAATGTGATTTTCAGGATTTTTGTTTTGTATTTCGTCTCTCACAGTTGAAGTGTACCTATGATAAAAAAATTACAGACCTCTACATGCTTTGTAAGTAGGAAAACCTGCAAAACCGGCAGTGTATCAAATACTTGTTCTCCCCACTGTATATATATTCTTCCTTTGGCCGCCTCCCCTTCCAGTTCTCTGCTGCCAATGACTGGAACGAACTACAAAAATCTCTGAAACTGGAAACACTTATCTCCCTCACTAGCTTTAAGCACCAGCTGTCAGAGCAGCTCACAGATTACTGCACCTGAACATAGCCCACCTATAATTTAGCCCAAAAAACTACCTCTTTCCCTACTGTATTTATTTATTTTGCTCCTCTTCACCCCATTATTTATATTTCTACTTTGCACATTCTTCCACTGCAAATCTACCATTCCAGTGTTTTACTTGCTATATTGTATTTACTTTGCCACCATGGCCTTTTTTTGCCTTTACCTCCCTTATCTCACCTCATTTTCTCACATTGTAAAAATACTTATTATTCTACTGTATTATTGACTGTATGTTTGTCCTCAACTAGCCTACCTGGTTAAATAAAGGTGAAATAAAAAAATATATATAACCATTCTAGATGTAGAATGGCAGGCACCAGACTGCCTGGTCCATTCTAGATGTAACTATTCTAACAAATTTTCCTCAGACTAATAAATTAGCTAGTCCTTTGCTTGGCATTGTAACGATAACAAGACACTTCCTAGATACCGTTCTCAGACCGTGTACCTTCCTGTCTTCTGTCTCCTCCAGGCCAGGCCTACGACCTGCTCTCTGCACTGGGATCACCTCCTGCTACTTCCTGTCTGACAGAGACAGAAGAAAAGAGAGAAGGACAGAACAGAGGAGGACAAGAACAGAGTGAGAGTCATGTTGATGTGACTCCACAGTGCAGTGAGGTAGCTCTCCTGAAGAGGAAGCTGTCCTTCACACAACATCAGCTGGTTAGTACCTCAACAGCAGCTGGTTAGTACCTCATCAGCAGCTAGTTAGTACCTCAACAGCAGCTGGTTAGTACCTCAACAGCTGGTTAGTACCTCAACAGCAGCTGGTTAGTACCACTACAGAAGCTGGTTAGTACCTCATCAGCAGCTAGTTAGTACCTCAACAGCAGCTGGTTAGTACCTCAACAGCTGGTTAGTACCTCAACAGCAGCTGGTTAGTACCTCAACAGCAGCTGGTTAGTACCTCATCAGCAGCTAGTTAGTACCTCAACAGCAGCTGGTTAGTGCCTCAACAGCTGGTTAGTACCTCAACAGCAGCTAGTTAGTACCTCAACAGCTGGTTAGTACCTCAACAGCAGCTGGTTAGTACCTCAACAGCTGGTTAATACCTCAACAGCAGCTGGTTAGTACCTCAACAGCTGGTTAATACCTCAACAGCAGCTGGTTAGTACCTCAACAGCAGCTGGTTAGTACCTCAACAGCAGCTGGCTAGTATCTCAACAGCAGCTGGTTAGTACCTCAACAGCAGCTGGTTAGTACCCCAAGAACAGCTGGTTAGTACCTCAAAAACAGCTGGTTAGTACCACTACAGCAGCTGGTTAGTACCTCAACAGCAGCTGGTTAGTACCTCATCAGCAGCTAGTTAGTACCTCAACAGCAGCTGGTTAGTGCCTCAACAGCTGGTTAGTACCTCAACAGCAGCTAGTTAGTACCTCAACAGCTGGTTAGTACCTCAACAGCAGCTGGTTAGTACCTCAACAGCTGGTTAATACCTCAACAGCAGCTGGTTAGTACCTCAACAGCTGGTTAATACCTCAACAGCAGCTGGTTAGTACCTCAACAGCAGCTGGTTAGTACCTCAACAGCAGCTGGTTAGTACCTCAACAGCAGCTGGTTAGTACCTCAACAGCAGCTGGTTAGTACCTCAACAGCAGCTAGTTAGTACCGCAACAGCAGCTGGTTACTACCTCAACAGCAGCTGGTTAGTACCACAACAGCAGCTGGTTAGTACCACAACAGCAGCTGGTTAGTACCACAACAGCAGCTGGTTAGTACCTCAACAGCAGCTGGTTAGTACCACAACAGCAGCTGGTTAGTACCACAACAGCAGCTGGTTAGTACCTCAACAGCAGCTGGTTAGTACCTCATCAGCAGCTAGTTAGTACCTCAACAGCAGCTGGTTAGTGCCTCAACAGCTGGTTAGTACCTCAACAGCAGCTAGTTAGTACCTCAACAGCTGGTTAGTACCTCAACAGCAGCTGGTTAGTACCTCAACAGCTGGTTAGTACCTCAACAGCAGCTGGTTAGTACCTCAACAGCTGGTTAATACCTCAACAGCAGCTGGTTAGTACCTCAACAGCTGGTTAATACCTCAACAGCAGCTGGTTAGTACCTCAACAGCAGCTGGTTAGTACCTCAACAGCAGCTGGTTAGTACCTCAACAGCAGCTGGTTAGTACCTCAACAGCAGCTGGTTAGTACCTCAACAGCAGCTAGTTAGTACCGCAACAGCAGCTGGTTACTACCTCAACAGCAGCTGGTTAGTACCACAACAGCAGCTGGTTAGTACCACAACAGCAGCTGGTTAGTACCACAACAGCAGCTGGTTAGTACCTCAACAGCAGCTGGTTAGTACCACAACAGCAGCTGGTTAGTACCACAACAGCAGCTGGTTAGTACCTCAACAGCAGCTGGTTAGTACCTCATCAGCAGCTAGTTAGTACCTCAACAGCAGCTGGTTAGTACCTCAACAGCAGCTGGTTAGTACCTCAACAACACTAGGGTCTGCATTCCAAATGGCACACTATTCCCTACTGAATATAGTGCACTACTTTGGACCAATATAGTGCATGACTTTTGACCAATATAATGCATTACTTTGGACCAATATAGTGCATGACTTTGGACCAATATAGTGCATGACTTTGAACCAATATAGTGCATGACTTTGGACCAATATAGTGCACTACTTTGGACCAATATAGTGCATGACTTTAGACCAATATAGTGCACTACTTTGGACAAATATAGTGCATGACTTTGGACCAATATAGTGCACTACTTTGGACCAATATAGTGCATGACTTTGGACCAATATAGTGCACTACTTTGGACCAATATAGTGCACTACTTTGGACCAATATAGTGCACTACTTTGAACCAATATAGTGCACTACTTTGGACCAATATAGTGCACTACTTTGGACCATGGCCCATAGGACAAAAAATACAATAATTTGGCACCAGAATCTGAATTTGTTTAGGTTAAATCCCGACCTAAATGATCTTCTCTCAGGGGTAAACCCTAACTTCCACTTAAGTCAACATTTCCACTTAATCTCCCATTGACATCCAACGCATGAATAAGTGAAAATTCATCTATATTGGAATTAAGGATTCGCCTCTCGGTGTCTCTATTTGTCTGTGTTGCAGGAATCCCTGAAGAAAAGGCTGGTCGAGGCGCTGAATGAAAACTACAACTTGAGACTAACCAGCCTGAAGCAGGACTCCTCTACCACTGCAGAGACCGACTGTGAGTTGCCTTGTCTATGGCACAGTGTCTCCATGTCTGTGTCTTTTGGATGGTGTGGACAAATCTCTCTCTTCTCTGCTCCCTCTGTGTGTGTGTGTGTGTGTGTGTGTGTGTGTGTGTGTGTGTGTGTGTGTGTGTGTGTGTGTGTGTGTGTGTGTGTGTGTGTGTGTGTGTGTGTGTGTGTGTGTGTGTGTGTGTGTGTGTGTGTGTGTGTGTTTGTAGGTGGCAGGCATTGGGACAGGTGTCTACAGAGACAGGTGCTAGCTCTGCGAGAGCAGGAGACACACCTGAGACAACTGGAGCAGACCGTTGTGCTTCTACAGGGCAACCACAGGTCAATACACACACACACACACACACACACACACACACACACACACACACACACACACACACACACACACACACACACACACACACACACACACACAATTAACTTGACATTCTGTCTGTCAAAAGCCTGTGCCAAGACTCAGCTTTTTGTCACCCTCCAAAAATGTGTTTTTTGTATTTATGCATTTTCCACAGGTCTTTGGTGTCCAATAATAACTCTCTGTCGGGACATCTAAATGAACACATAACAGAACAAACAGAGTCCAGAGTCCAGAGAATCCAGCCAGCAGACTAATCTAATGAGTTCAACATTGAACATGAATTCAAGCCTTTGTCAAGATTGTACTGCGTTCTAATGAATAAAGCCTACTCTGTAAACGTTGTAGGCTATGTTTGGCATACTGTGAAATAACATTGTATTTGTAATAGACCTGCTTTTTATATGCACTCAAAATGTATTTATCAAAAACAATTAAAAATACATTTAAAAAAATCACTTCTAAAGAAAGATAACGTTAGTTATCATAATACACTTTTCTGTATTGTCATTTGTGTAATTAGATGATAATAAAGCAATGTTTTTTCACAGTGTTACACCCTCCGAAAGCTACTCGGTTTTTCCTCCAGCGGGCCTTTGATGTGACGTCACTGACGCAGAGAGACCGTTTCAGTGACGTCACCGGTCCTCGTATTAAACGGCTCCTTGAGGCCAGCTGTCAAAACGGAGACAAAAATCTACTTTCTTCGCAATAGCCAGGCCTATATTTTGAAACAGTAGTGCATTTAAATATATATATATATATTTTTAAACAATTTGCTAAAATAGGCTACTATAAAAGTTTGATTAAGAAGAAGGTAGCTGATGAATAATGAATTGGGGGTGATTTTTTGATAGCTAGCCAGGTGTTAGCAACGGGCAAAGTGAAGTGGAGACGGTAGTTGCTGCGAGGTGTATAACTAATTAACTTTCTGTTTCTTTACCTGGCTTTTGCGTAAAGTTAATTTAAAAAAAAAAAGTAAGCTACTTATAATTGCCAAATGGCAACTGAACAGGACAATCAATGTTGTTCCTTCAACGTTGGTGGTGGTTGTTTTTTTCTCCATCCGGTTCAACCGACTTTCTCACCTTCAGGACTCCTTGCTTTTCAAAGACACGTCTTCTGGTCAGAAACCACGGTGGTTTATCGACAGAGACGGATGCACATTCAGACATGTACAGTATTATCTACACACTGGGAAACTAGCTACATCATGTGTATCAGAAGCCAGGACACCGGTTTAACACCCATTGTCTTACAATAAGTGCCATGGGATCTTTAATGACCTCAGAGAGTCACCCTTATCACACCCTCATCTACAACATATCCAGAGATCTTAACTTAGCCTCTATTCCCATTACAACCAAACACCAATCAACTCAATAGGAACTCCCAACAAACCTACCTCTCAAAGCTTCAGTTACTGTTTCTCACTCCAGTGGCCTTGTGCCTTCACAGTAGCTACAGTAAGGATCAGTGTTACCCTCTGGTATTATCTCTAGTAGCTACAGTAAGGATCAGTGTTACCCTCTGGTATTATCTCTAGTAGCTACAGTAAGGATCAGTGTTACCCTCTGGTATTATCTCTAGTAGCTACAGTAAGGATCAGTGTTACCCTCTGGTATTATCTCTAGTAGCTACAGTAAGGATCAGTGTTACCCTCTGGTATTATCTCTAGTAGCTATAGTAAGGATCAGTGTTACCCTCTGGTATTATCTCTAGTAGCTACAGTAAGGATCAGTATTATCTCTAGTAGCTACAGTAAGGATCAGTGTTACCCTCTGGTATTATCTCTAGTAGCTACAGTAAGGATCAGTGTTACCCTCTGTTATTATCTCTAGTAGCTACAGTAAGGATCAGTGTTACCCTCTGTTATTATCTCTAGTAGCTACAGTAAGGATCAGTATTACCCTCTGTTATTATCTCTAGTAGCTACAGTAAGGATCAGTGTTACCCTCTGGTATTATCTCTAGTAGCTACAGTAAGGATCAGTATTACCCTCTGGTATTATCTCTAGTAGCTACAGTAAGGATCAGTGTTACCCTCTGGTATTATCTCTAGTAGCTACAGTAAGGATCAGTGTTACCCTCTGGTATTATCTCTAGTAGCTACAGTAAGGATCAGTATTATCTCTAGTAGCTACAGTAAGGATCAGTGTTACCCTCTGGTATTATCTCTAGTAGCTACAGTAAGGATCAGTATTATCTCTAGTAGCTACAGTAAGGATCAGTGTTACCCTCTGGTATTATCTCTAGTAGCTACAGTAAGGATCAGTGTTACCCTCTGGTATTATCTCTAGTAGCTACAGTAAGGATCAGTATTATCTCTAGTAGCTACAGTAAGGATCAGTGTTACCCTCTGGTATTATCTCTAGTAGCTATAGTAAGGATCAGTGTTACCCTCTGGTATTATCTCTAGTAGCTACAGTAAGGATCAGTATTATCTCTAGTAGCTACAGTAAGGATCAGTGTTACCCTCTGGTATTATCTCTAGTAGCTACAGTAAGGATCAGTGTTACCCTCTGTTATTATCTCTAGTAGCTACAGTAAGGATCAGTACTATCTCTAGTAGCTACAGTAAGGATCAGTGTTACCCTCTGGTATTATCTCTAGTATCTACAGTAAGGACCAGTGTTACCCTCTGGTATTATCTCTAGTAGCTACAGTAAGGATCAGTGTTACCCTCTGTTATTATCTCTAGTAGCTACAGTAAGGATCAGTATTACCCTCTGTTATTATCTCTAGTAGCTACAGTAAGGATCAGTGTTATCCTCTGGTATTATCTCTAGTAGCTACAGTAAGGATCAGTATTACCCTCTGGTATTATCTCTAGTAGCTACAGTAAGGATCAGTGTTACCCTCTGGTATTATCTCTAGTAGCTACAGTAAGGATCAGTATTATCTCTAGTAGCTACAGTAAGGATCAGTATTACCCTCTGGTATTATCTCTAGTAGCTACAGTAAGGATCAGTGTTACCCTCTGGTATTATCTCTAGTAGCTACAGTAAGGATCAGTGTTACCCTCTGGTATTATCTCTAGTAGCTACAGTAAGGATCAGTATTATCTCTAGTAGCTACAGTAAGGATCAGTGTTACCCTCTGGTATTATCTCTAGTAGCTACAGTAAGGATCAGTGTTACCCTCTGGTATTATCTCTAGTAGCTACAGTAAGGATCAGTATTATCTCTAGTAGCTACAGTAAGGATCAGTATTATCTCTAGTAGCTACAGTAAGGATCAGTATTATCTCTAGTAGCTACAGTCAGGATCAGTATTATCTCTAGTAGCTACAGTAAGGATCAGTATTATCTCTAGTAGCTACAGTAAGGATCAGTGTTATCCTATCTCTGGTATCTGACTCACTGTAACGATTACCTCTTCACTGTAACGATTACCTCTTCACTGTAACGATTACCTCTTCACTGTAACGATTACCTCTTCACCGTACCGATTACCTCTTCACTGTAACGATTACCTCTTCACTGTAACGATTATCCTCTTCACTGTAACGATTACCTCTTCACTGTAACGATTACCTCTTCACTGTAACGATTACCTCTTCACTGTAACGATTATCCTCTTCACTGTAACAATTACCTCTTCACTGTAACGATTACCTCTTCACTGTAACGATTATCCTCTTCACTGTAACAATTATCCTCTTCACTGTAACGATTACCTCTTCACTGTAGCGATTATCCCCTTCACTGTAACGATTATCCTCTTCACTGTAACACTTATCCTCTTCACTGTAACGATTACCTCTTCACTGTAACGATTACCTCTTCACTGTAACGATTACCTCTTCACTGTAACGATTATCCTCTTCACTGTAACGATTATCCTCTTCACTGTAACGATTACCTATTCACTGTAACGATTACCTCTTCACTGTAACGATTACCTCTTCACTGTAGCGATTATCCCCTTCACTGTAACGATTATCCTCTTCACTGTAATGATTATCCTCTTCACTGTAACGATTACCTCTTCACTGTAACGATTACCTCTTCACTGTAACGATTACCTCTTCACTGTAACGATTACCTCTTCACTGTAACGATTACCTCTTCACTGTAACGATTATCCTCTTCACTGTAACGATTATCCTCTTCACTGTAACGATTACCTCTTCACTGTAACGATTACCTCTTCACTGTAGCGATTATCCCCTTCACTGTAACGAGTATCCTCTTCACTGTAACGATTACCTCTTCACTGTAACGATTACCTCTTCACTGTAACGATTCCCTGTCATGTAGTGTTTGTCGAACCTCCGAAGGAAATTCATCTGTCAAAATAAGCGTGTTCCTGTGTGCGTGTTTCTGTGTGCGTGTTTCTGTGTGCGTGTTTCTGTGTGCGTGTTTCTGTGTGTGTGTGTGCATGCAATGTGCGCATGTGTGTGTGTGTGGCGTGTTTGAATGTATTTCCGTGTGTATCTCTGCGAATGTGAAGCAGCAGCATCTCCTAACAGGTGATGACGTGTCTGTGTTCTGTTCAGCTAATTACCTTCAGACCGGAGACATCTTCCTGCCAGAGGACTTCAGTGATCATGACAGGTTGAACCAGGAGGCCGGAGCGGCTGGCATGACGGACTTCCTGGAAGAGTTACAGAAACGACCCGGTACGCAGACAGGAAATACAAATGGCTCACTATCTATACCCGGTACGCAGACAGGAAATACAAATGGTTCACTATCTATACCCGGTACGCAGACAGGAAATTACAAATGGCTCTTTAATATATAGGGAATACGGCTCTGGTCTATAGTAGTACCACTATATAGGGAATAGGGCTCTGGTCTATAGTAGTACCACTATATAGGGAATAGGGCTCTGGTCTATAGTAGTACCACTATATAGGGAATAGGGCTCTGGTCTATAGTAGTACCACTATATAGGGAATATGGCTCTGGTCTATAGTAGTACCACTATATAGGGAATAGGGCTCTGGTCTATAGTAGTACCACTATATAGGGAACAGGGCTCTGGTCTATAGTAGTACCACTATATAGGGAATAGGGCTCTGGTCTATAGTAGTACCACTATATAGGGAATAGGGCTCTGGTCTATAGTAGTACCACTATATAGGGAATAGGACTCTGGTCTATAGTAGTACCACTATATAGGGAATAGGGCTCTGGTCTATAGTAGTACCACTATATAGGGAATAGGACTCTGGTCTATAGTAGTACCACTATATAGGGAATAGGGCTCTGGTCTATAGTAGTACCACTATATAGGGAACAGGGCTCTGGTCTATAGTAGTACCACTATATAGGGAATAGGGCTCTGGTCTATAGTAGTACCACTATATAGGGAATAGGGCTCTGGCCTATAGTAGTACCACTATATAGGGAATAGGGCTCTGGTCTATAGTAGTACCACTATATAGGGAATAGGGCCCTGGTCTATAGTAGTACCACTATATAGGGAATAGGGCTCTGGTCTATAGTAGTACCACTATATAGGGAATAGGGCTCTGGTCTATAGTAGTACCACTATATAGGGAATAGGGCCCTGGTCTATAGTAGTACCACTATATAGGGAATAGGGCCCTGGTCTATAGTAGTACCACTATATAGGGAATAGGGCTCTGGTCTATAGTAGTACCACTATATAGGGAATAGGGCTCTGGTCTATAGTAGTACCACTATATAGGGAATAGGGCTCTGGTCTATAGTAGTACCACTATATAGGGAATAGGGCCCTGGTCTATAGTAGTACCACTATATAGGGAATAGGGCTCTGGTCTATAGTAGTACCACTATATAGGGAGTAGGGCTCTGGTCTATAGTAGTACCACTATATAGGGAATAGGGCTCTGGTCTATAGTAGTACCACTATATAGGGAATAGGGCTCTGGTCTATAGTAGTACCACTATATAGGGAATAGGGCTCTGGTCTATAGTAGTACCACTATATAGGGAATAGGGCTCTGGTCTATAGTAGTACCACTATATAGGGAATAGGGCTCTGGTCTATAGTAGTACCACTATATAGGGAATAGGGCTCTGGTCTATAGTAGTACCACTATATAGGGAATAGGGCTCTGGTCTATAGTAGTACCACTATATAGGGAATAGGGCTCTGGTCTATAGTAGTACCACTATATAGGGAATAGGGCTCTGGTCTATAGTAGTACCACTATATAGGGAATAGGGCTCTGGTCTATAGTAGTACCACTATATAGGGAATAGGGCTCTGGTCTATAGTAGTACCACTATATAGGGGATAGGGTTCTGGTCTATAGTAGTACCACTATATAGGGAATAGGGCTCTGGTCTATAGTAGTACCACTATATAGGGAATAGGGCTCTGGTCTATAGTAGTACCATTATATAGGGAATAGGGCTCTGGTCTATAGTAGTACCACTATATAGGGAATAGGGCCCTGGTCTATAGTAGTACCACTATATAGGGAATAGGGCTCTGGTCTATAGTAGTACCACTATATAGGGAATAGGGCTCTGGTCTATAGTAGTACCACTATATAGGGAATAGGGCTCTGGTCTATAGTAGTACCACTATATAGGGAATAGGGCTCTGGTCTATAGTAGTGCTCTATATACAGGGAATAGGGCTCTGGTCTATAGTAGTACCACTATATAGGGAATAGGGCTCTGGTCTATAGTAGTACCACTATATAGGGAATAGGGCTCTGGTCTATAGTAGTACCACTATATAGGGAATAGGGCCCTGGTCTATAGTAGTACCACTATATAGGGAATAGGGCTCTGGTCTATAGTAGTACCACTATATAGGGAATAGGGTGGTATTTGGGACACTGTCCGATGCTGTAACGTGCTGCTAACTACAGCGTGTCATTCTTACCACAGAATTGATTGGTGATGACATCATGCAGCCTCAAGATGGCTGCCCTCAGATGAAGCAACAACAGCAGCAGCAGCAGTTGACCCCTCAACCTCTGTACATTATGACCTTTGACCTGTTGGTGAGGTACCAGGACTCGGCTCTGGGACAGCTCTGTGTGGACAGTAACGTGGAGGGCAGCAGGCTGCACCTCTCTGGCAACGGGGTGGTCTTCCAACACGTGGAGTAAGTCCATTAAATTCAAATACACTTTATTTATCCCACAGGAGGCCATTATGTCGGCTGAAGTAGTGTAGATATTGGAACAACAAGTTATCTTCATTATCAGTGATGATTAGGGACAGGAGTTTCCCTGTTGTAGTCTATACCTACTGACTAGGAAACACTCTGGGGCCCCTGTTGTAGTCTATACCTACTGACTAGGAAACACCCTGGGGCCCCTGTTGTAGTCTATACCTACTGACTAGGAAACACTCTGGGGCCCCTGTTGTAGTCTGTACCTACTGACTAGGAAACACTCTGGGGCCCCTGTTGTAGTCTGTACCTACTGACTAGGAAACACTATTCTAGTGGTTCTAGTGGTCCGGTAACACTCCCGGCCCTATTCCAGTGGTCCGGTAAAACTCCTGGCCCTATTCCAGTGGTCCGGTAACACTCCTGGCCCTATTCCAGTGGTCCGGTAAAACTCCTGGCCCTATTCCAGTGGTCCGGTAACACTCCTGGCCCTATTCCAGTGGTCCGGTAAAACTCCTGGCCCTATTCCAGTGGTCCCGTAAAACTCCTGGCCCTATTCCAGTGGTCCGGTAAAACTCCTGGCCCTATTCCAGTGGTCCGGTAACACTCCTGGCCCTATTCCAGTGGTCCGGTAAAACTCCTGGCCCTATTCCAGTGGTCCGGTAACACTCCTGGCCCTATTCCAGTGGTCCGGTAAAACTCCTGGCCCTATTCCAGTGGTCCCGTAAAACTCCTGGCCCTATTCCAGTGGTCCGGTAAAACTCCTGGCCCTATTCCAGTGGTCCGGTAACACTCCTGGCCCTATTCCAGTGGTCCGGTAAAACTCCTGGCCCTACTCCAGTGGTCCCGTAAAACTCCTGGCCCTATTCCAGTGGTCCGGTAAAACTCCTGGCCCTATTCCAGTGGTCCGGTAACACTCCCGGCCCTATTCCAGTGGTCCGGTAACACTCCCGGCCCTATTCCAGTGGTCCGGTAAAACTCCTGGCCCTATTCCAGTGGTCCGGTAACACTCCTGGCCCTATTCCAGTTGTCCGGTAAAACTCCTGGCCCTATTCCAGTGGTCCGGTAACACTCCTGGCCCTATTCCAGTGGTCCGGTAAAACTCCTGGCCCTATTCCAGTGGTCCCGTAAAACTCCTGGCCCTATTCCAGTGGTCCGGTAACACTCCCGGCCCTATTCCAGTGGTCCGGTAACACTCCTGGCCCTATTCCAGTGGTCCGGTAAAACTCCCGGACCAGGACCACAGGCAGTGAGAGAACACACACACACACACACACACATACACACACACACACACTCCCGTTTGGCCTAGTTGTAACTGTGCTACTGTTTCTCTCTCTCTCTGTCTCTCTCTCTGTCTCTCTCTGTCTCTCTCTGTCTCTCTCTCTCTCTGTCTCTCTCTCTCTCTCTCTCTCTCACTCTCTCTCTCTCTCTCTCTCTGTCTCTCTGTCTCTCTCTCTCTGTCTCTCTGTCTCTCTGTCTCTGTCTCTCTGTCTCTCTCTCTCTCTGTCTGTGTTTTACAGGGTGTTTTACAGCAGGGCCCTGGTTCGCCTCAGTGGCAACGTTCAGCATTTATAAAGTTGTTAAAGTTTATGTGGGAACACACTGGTACGCCACTTACTACAAAACCCTGTTAAAGGTACTATGACACTCCTGTTCCCTCCTTCACAGTCTCTGGAATCAGCTCAAACTACAGACAAGAGTGGTTATATTTTAACTTTATTTATTATTTTACTAGGCAAGTCAGTAAAGAACAAATGTTTATTTATGATGGCCTACTGGGGAACAGTGGGTTAACTGAGGTGCAGTAAGTAATAAGTAGCAGACATACAGTATAGGGGGAGGTGCAGTAAGTAGGACAGTAGTAGCAGACATACAGTATAGGGGGAGGTGCAGTAAGTAGGACAGTAGCAGAAATACAGTATAGGGGGAGGTGCAGTAAGTAGGACAGTAGCAGACATACAGTATAGGGGGAGGTGCAGTAAGTAGGACAGTAGTAGACATACAGTATAGGGGGAGGTGCAGTAAGTAGGACAGTAGCAGACATACAGTATAGGGGGAGGTGCAGTAAGTAGTACAGTAGCAGACATACAGTATAGGGGGATGTGCAGTAAGTAGGACAGTAGCAGCAGACATACAGTATAGAGAGGGAGGTGCAGTAAGTAGGACAGTAGCAGACATACAGTATAGGGGGAGGTGCAGTAAGTAGGACAGTAGCAGACATACAGTATAGGGGGAGGTGCAGTAAGTAGGACAGTAGCAGACATACAGTATAGGGGGAGGTGCAGTAAATAGGACAGTAGCAGAAATACAGTATAGGGGGAGGTGCAGTAAGTAGGACAGTAGCAGCAGACATACAGTATAGAGGGAGGTGCAGTAAGTAGGACAGTAGCAGCAGACATACGGTATAGGGGGAGGTGCAGTAAGTAACACAGTAAGAGACATACAGTATAGGGGGAGGTGCAGTAAGTAGGACAGTAGCAGCAGACATACAGTATAGGGGGAGGTGCAGTAAGTAGGACAGTAGCAGCAGACATACAGTATAGGGGGAGGTGCAGTAAGTAGGACAGTAGCAGACATACAGTATAGGGGGAGGTGCAGTAAGTAGGACAGTAGTAGACATACAGTATAGGGGGAGGTGCAGTAAGTAGGACAGTAGCAGACATACAGTATAGAGGGAGGTGCAGTAAGTAGTACAGTAGCAGACATACAGTATAGGGGGAGGTGCAGTAAGTAGGACAGTAGCAGACATACAGTATAGGGGGAGGTGCAGTAAGTAGGACAGTAGCAGACATACAGTATAGGGGGAGGTGCAGTAAGTAGGACAGTAGCAGACATACAGTAAAGAGGGAGGTGCAGTAAGTAGGACAGTAGCAGACATACAGTATAGGGGGAGGTGCAGTAAGTAGGACAGTAGCAGCAGACATACAGTAAAGAGGGAGAGCAGTAAGTAGGACAGTAGCAGACATACAGTATAGGGGGAGGTGCAGTAAGTAGGACAGTAGCAGACATACAGTATAGGGGGAGGTGCAGTAAGTAGGACAGTAGCAGACATACAGTAAAGAGGGAGGTGCAGTAAGTAGGACAGTAGAAGACATACAGTATAGGGGGAGGTGCAGTAAGTAGGACAGTAGCAGACATACAGTATAGGTGGAGGTGCAGTAAGTAGGACAGTAGCAGACATACAGTATAGGGGGAGGTGCAGTAAGTAGTACAGTAGCAGACATACAGTATAGGTGGAGGTGCAGTAAGTAGGACAGTAGCAGACATACAGTATAGAGGGAGGTGCAGTAAGTAGGACAGTAGCAGACATACAGTATAGGTGGAGGTGCAGTAAGTAGGACAGTAGCAGACATACAGTATAGGGGGAGGTGCAGTAAGTAGGACAGTAGCAGACATAGAGTATAGGGGGAGGTGCAGTAAGTAGGACAGTAGCAGACATACAGTATAGGGGGAGGTGCAGTAAGTAACACAGTAGCAGACATAAAGTATAGGGGGAGTTGCAGTAAGTAACTCAGTAGCAGACATACAGTATAGGGGGAGGTGCAGTAAGTAGGACAGTAGCAGACATACAGTATAGGGGGAGGTGCAGTAAGTAGGACAGTAGCAGACATACAGTATAGGGGGAGGTGCAGTAAGTAGGACAGTAGCAGACATACAGTATAGGGGGAGGTGCAGTAAGTAGGACAGTAGCAGACATACAGTATAGGGGGAGGTGCAGTAAGTAGGACAGTAGTAGCAGACATACAGTATAGGGGGAGGTGCAGTAAGTAGGACAGTAGTAGCAGACATACAGTATAGGGGGAGGTGCAGTAAGTAGGACAGTAGCAGACATACAGTATAGGGGGAGGTGCAGTAAGTAGCACAGTAACAGACATACAGTATAGGGGGAGGTGCAGTAAGTAGGACAGTAGTAGCAGACATACAGTATAGGGGGAGGTGCAGTAAGTAACACAGTAGCAGACATACAGTATAGGGGGAGGTGCAGTAAGTAACACAGTAGCAGACATACAGTATAGGGGGAGGTGCAGTAAGTAGGACAGTAACAGACATACAGTATAGGGGGAGGTGCAGTAAGTAGGACAGTAGCAGACATACAGTATAGGGGGAGGTGCAGTAAGTAGGACAGTAGCAGACATACAGTATAGGGGGAGGTGCAGTAAGTAACACAGTAGCAGACATACAGTATAGAGGGAGTTGCAGTAAGTAGGACAGTAGCAGACATACAGTATAGGGGGAGGTGCAGTAAGTAGGACAGTAGTAGCAGACATACAGTATAGGGGGAGGTGCAGTAAGTAGGACAGTAACAGACATACAGTATAGGGGGAGGTGCAGTAAGTAGGACAGTAGTAGCAGACATACAGTATAGGGGGAGGTGCAGTAAGTAGGACAGTAGCAGACATACAGTATAGGGGGAGGTGCAGTAAGTAGGACAGTAGCAGACATACAGTATAGGGGGAGGTGCAGTAAGTAGGACAGTAGAAGACATACAGTATAGGGGGAGGTGCAGTAAGTAGGACAGTAGCAGAATAGGGGGAGAGAAGTTCACTATAATAACAGGGCTCTGGTAGTGATGTTGTACATCCCCAATGGCACCCTATTCCTTATATATGGTGCACTACTAAGAGCCCTAACCAAGTGCACTATGTCTCTCTCTCTCTCTCTCTCCCGTGTCTCCTCTCCCGTCTCCTCTCCCCTTTTCCCTCTCGTCTCCTCTCCCGTTCCCTGTCTCCTCTCCCGTCTCCTCTCCCCTTTTCCCTCTCTTGTCTCCTCTCCCGTTCCCTGTCTCCTCTCCTCTTTTCCATCTCTTGTCTCCTCTCCCGTTCCCTGTCTCCTCTCCCGTCTCCTCTCCCATTTTCCCTCTCTTGTCTCCTCTCCCGTGTCGCCTCTCCCGTTCCGTGTCTCCTCTCCCGTTCCCTGTCTCCTTTCCCGTCTCCTCTCCCCTTTTCCCTCTCTTGTCTCCTTTCCCGTGTCTCCTCTCCCGTTCCCTGTTTCCTCTCCCGTCTCCACTCCCCTTTTCCCTCTCTTGTCTTCTCTCCCATGTCTTCTCTCCCGTGTCTCCTCTCCTGTGTCTCCTCTCCCGTTCCCTGTCTCCTCTCCCATCTCCTCTCCCCTTTTCCCTCTCTTGTCTCCTCTCCCGTTCCCTGTCTCCTTTCCCGTCTCCTCTCCCCTTTTCCCTCTCTTGTCTCCTTTCCCGTGTCTCCTCTCCCGTTCCCTGTTTCCTCTCCCGTCTCCACTCCCCTTTTCCCTCTCTTGTCTCCTTTCCCGTGTCTCCTCTCCCGTTCCCTGTTTCCTCTCCCGTCTCCACTCCCCTTTTCCCTCTCTTGTCTTCTCTCCCGTGTCTTCTCTCCCGTGTCTCCTCTCCTGTGTCTCCTCTCCCGTTCCCTGTCTCCTCTCCCATCTCCTCTCCCCTTTTCCCTCTCTTGTCTCCTCTCCCGTGTCTCCTCTCCCGTTCCCTGTCTCCTCTCCCGTCTCCTCTCCCCTTTTCCCTCTCTTGTCTCCTCTCCCGTGTCTCCTCTCCCGTTCCCTGTCTCCTCTCCCATCTCCTCTCCCCTTTTCCCTCTCTTGTCTCCTCTCCCCTGTCCCCTGTCCCCTCCCGTCTCTCCCCTGTCCCGTCCCGTGTCTCCCCTGTCCCAGCACCCAGAGCTCCTGTCCAACCCCAGGAAGAGCAGCTGGATCGTATTCGGTCATAGTCTCCAGATCAGGGCCGATGGAGCGATGTTCAGACACATCCTCAACTTCCTGAGATGTGGACGCCTGTTGCTGCCCTCTGTGTTCAAGTACAGTAGGGAGCTGGGAAACTGGACACAGCAGCGAGCCAAAATGGCCGCTCTTATCGGTCAATACCAACCATTTTTGTGTCCATGTCGTGCAGGGAATGGCGGCTGTTGTGCCATGAGGTAGAGGAGTTTCAGATCCCAGCTCTGACTGAAACCCTGGAGGACTGTTCTGACTACAGGTGAGAGAGAAGGGCCCCGCTAAATACCGTCAACCTGTCAGTCACTACAGGTGAGAGAGAAGGGCCCCACTATATACCATCAACCTGTCAGTCACTACAGGTGAGAGAGAAGGGCCCCACTATATACCGTCAAACTGTCAGTCACTACAGGTGAGAAAGAAGGGCCCCGCTATATACCATCAGCAGTCTGGTCAACCTGTCAGTCAATACAGGTGAGAGAGAAGGCCCCCACTATATACCGTCAACCTGTCAGTCACTACAGGTGAGAGAGAAGGGCCCCGCTATATACCGTCAACCTGTCAGTCACTACAGGTGAGAGAGAAGGGCCCCGCTATATACCATCAACCTGTCAGTCACTACAGGTGAGAGAGAAGGCCCCCACTATATACCGTCAACCTGTCAGTCACTACAGGTGAGAGAGAAGGGCCCCACTATATACCATCAACCTGTCAGTCACTACAGGTGAGAGAGAAGGCCCCCACTATATACCGTCAACAGTCTGGTCAACATGTCAGTCACTACAGGTGAGAGAGAAGGGCCCCACTATATACCGTCAACCTGTCAGTCACTACAGGTGAGAGAGAAGGAGCCCGCTATATACCATCAACCTGTCAGTCACTACAGGTGAGAGAGAAGGGCCCCACTATATACCATCAACCTGTCAGTCACTATAGGTGAGAGAGAAGGGCCCCGCTATATACCGTCAACCTGTCAGTCACTACAGGTGAGAGAGAAGGGCCCCGCTATATACCGTCAACCTGTCAGTCACTACAGGTGAGAGAGAAGGGCCCCGCTATATACCATCAACCTGTCAGTCACTACAGGTGAGAGAGAAGGGCCCCGCTATATACCGTCAACCTGTCAGTCACTACAGGTGAGAGAGAAGGGCCCCTCTATATACCATCAACCTGTCAGTCACTACAGGTGAGAGAAAAGGGCCCCGCTATATACCGTCAACCTGTCAGTCACTACAGGTGAGAGAGAAGGGCCCCGCTATATACCGTCAACCTGTCAGTCACTACAGGTGAGAGAGAAGGGCCCCACTATATACCGTCAACCTGTCAGTCACTACAGGTGAGAGAGAAGGGCCCCACTATATACCATCAACCTGTCAGTCACTACAGGTGAGAGAGAAGGGCCCGCTATATACCGTCAACCTTTCAGTCACTACAGGTGAGAGAGAAGGGCCCCGCTATATACCGTCAACCTGTCAGTCACTACAGGTGAGAGAGAAGGGCCCCACTATATAGCATCAACCTGTCAGTCACTACAGGTGAGAGAGAAGGGCCCCGCTATATACCGTCAACCTGTCAGTCACTACAGGTGAGAGAGAAGGGCCCCACTATATACCATCAACCTGTCAGTCACTACAGGTGAGAGAGAAGGGCCCCACTATATACCGTCAACCTGTCAGTCACTACAGGTGAGAGAGAAGGGCCCCGCTATATACCATCAACAGTCTGGTCAACCTGTCAGTCACTACAGGTGAGAGAAAAGGGCCCCACTATATACCGTCAACCTGTCAGTCACTACAGGTGAGAGAGAAGGGCCCCGCTATATACCATCAACCTGTCAGTCACTACAGGTGAGAGAGAAGGGCCCCACTATATACCGTCAACAGTCTGGTCAACCTGTCAGTCACTACAGGTGAGAGAGAAGGGCCCCACTATATACCATCAACCTGTCAGTCACTACAGGTGAGAGAGAAGGGCCCCACTATATACCATCAACCTGTCAGTCACTACAGGTGAGAGAGAAGGGCCCCACTATATACCATCAACCTGTCAGTCACTACAGGTGAGAGAGAAGGGCCCCACTATATACCGTCAACCTGTCAGTCACTACAGGTGAGAGAGAAGGCCCCCACTATATACCGTCAACAGTCTGGTCAACCTGTCAGTCACTACAGGTGAGAGAGAAGGGCCCCACTATATACCATCAACCTGTCAGTCACTACAGGTGAGAGAGAAGGGCCCCACTATATACCATCAACCTGTCAGTCACTACAGGTGAGAGAGAAGGGCCCCGCTATATACCATCAACCTGTCAGTCACTACAGGTGAGAGAGAAGGGCCCCACTATATACCGTCAACAGTCTAGTCAACCTGTCAGTCACTACAGGTGAGAGAGAAGGGCCCCACTATATACCATCAACCTGTCAGTCACTACAGGTGAGAGAGAAGGGCCCCACTATATACCGTCAACCTGTCAGTCACTACAGGTGAGAGAGAAGGGCCCCGCTATATACCGTCAACCTGTCAGTCACTACAGGTGAGAGAGAAGGGCCCCGCTATATACCATCAACCTGTCAGTCACTACAGGTGAGAGAGAAGGGCCCCGCTATATACCGTCAACCTGTCAGTCACTACAGGTGAGAGAGAAGGGCCCCTCTATATACCATCAACCTGTCAGTCACTACAGGTGAGAGAAAAGGGCCCCGCTATATACCGTCAACCTGTCAGTCACTACAGGTGAGAGAGAAGGGCCCCGCTATATACCGTCAACCTGTCAGTCACTACAGGTGAGAGAGAAGGGCCCCGCTATATACCATCAACCTGTCAGTCACTACAGGTGAGAGAGAAGGGCCCCACTATATACCATCAACCTGTCAGTCACTACAGGTGAGAGAGAAGGGCCCCGCTATATACCGTCAACCTGTCAGTCACTACAGGTGAGAGAGAAGGGCCCCGCTATATACCGTCAACCTGTCAGTCACTACAGGTGAGAGAGAAGGGCCCCGCTATATACCGTCAACCTGTCAGTCACTACAGGTGAGAGAGAAGGGCCCCACTATATACCATCAACCTGTCAGTCACTACAGGTGAGAGAGAAGGGCCCCGCTATATACCGTCAACCTGTCAGTCACTACAGGTGAGAGAGAAGGGCCCCACTATATACCATCAACCTGTCAGTCACTACAGGTGAGAGAGAAGGGCCCCACTATATACCGTCAACCTGTCAGTCACTACAGGTGAGAGAGAAAGAACCCGCTATATACCATCAACAGTCTGGTCAACCTGTCAGTCACTACAGGTGAGAGAGAAGGGCCCCACTATATACCGTCAACCTGTCAGTCACTACAGGTGAGAGAGAAGGGCCCCGCTATATACCATCAACCTGTCAGTCACTACAGGTGAGAGAGAAGGGCCCCACTATATACCGTCAACAGTCTGGTCAACCTGTCAGTCACTACAGGTGAGAGAGAAGGGCCCCACTATATACCATCAACCTGTCAGTCACTACAGGTGAGAGAGAAGGGCCCCACTATATACCATCAACCTGTCAGTCACTACAGGTGAGAGAGAAGGGCCCCACTATATACCATCAACCTGTCAGTCACTACAGGTGAGAGAGAAGGGCCCCACTATATACCGTCAACCTGTCAGTCACTACAGGTGAGAGAGAAGGCCCCCACTATATACCGTCAACAGTCTGGTCAACCTGTCAGTCACTACAGGTGAGAGAGAAGGGCCCCACTATATACCATCAACCTGTCAGTCACTACAGGTGAGAGAGAAGGGCCCCGCTATATACCATCAACCTGTCAGTCACTACAGGTGAGAGAGAAGGCCCCCACTATATACCGTCAACCTGTCAGTCACTACAGGTGAGAGAGAAGGGCCCCACTATATACCATCAACCTGTCAGTCACTACAGGTGAGAGAGAAGGCCCCCACTATATACCGTCAACAGTCTGGTCAACATGTCAGTCACTACAGGTGAGAGAGAAGGGCCCCACTATATACCGTCAACCTGTCAGTCACTACAGGTGAGAGAGAAGGAGCCCGCTATATACCATCAACCTGTCAGTCACTACAGGTGAGAGAGAAGGGCCCCACTATATACCATCAACCTGTCAGTCACTATAGGTGAGAGAGAAGGGCCCCGCTATATACCGTCAACCTGTCAGTCACTACAGGTGAGAGAGAAGGGCCCCGCTATATACCGTCAACCTGTCAGTCACTACAGGTGAGAGAGAAGGGCCCCGCTATATACCATCAACCTGTCAGTCACTACAGGTGAGAGAGAAGGGCCCCGCTATATACCGTCAACCTGTCAGTCACTACAGGTGAGAGAGAAGGGCCCCTCTATATACCATCAACCTGTCAGTCACTACAGGTGAGAGAAAAGGGCCCCGCTATATACCGTCAACCTGTCAGTCACTACAGGTGAGAGAGAAGGGCCCCGCTATATACCGTCAACCTGTCAGTCACTACAGGTGAGAGAGAAGGGCCCCACTATATACCGTCAACCTGTCAGTCACTACAGGTGAGAGAGAAGGGCCCCACTATATACCATCAACCTGTCAGTCACTACAGGTGAGAGAGAAGGGCCCGCTATATACCGTCAACCTTTCAGTCACTACAGGTGAGAGAGAAGGGCCCCGCTATATACCGTCAACCTGTCAGTCACTACAGGTGAGAGAGAAGGGCCCCACTATATACCATCAACCTGTCAGTCACTACAGGTGAGAGAGAAGGGCCCCGCTATATACCGTCAACCTGTCAGTCACTACAGGTGAGAGAGAAGGGCCCCACTATATACCATCAACCTGTCAGTCACTACAGGTGAGAGAGAAGGGCCCCACTATATACCGTCAACCTGTCAGTCACTACAGGTGAGAGAGAAGGGCCCCGCTATATACCATCAACAGTCTGGTCAACCTGTCAGTCACTACAGGTGAGAGAAAAGGGCCCCACTATATACCGTCAACCTGTCAGTCACTACAGGTGAGAGAGAAGGGCCCCGCTATATACCATCAACCTGTCAGTCACTACAGGTGAGAGAGAAGGGCCCCACTATATACCGTCAACAGTCTGGTCAACCTGTCAGTCACTACAGGTGAGAGAGAAGGGCCCCACTATATACCATCAACCTGTCAGTCACTACAGGTGAGAGAGAAGGGCCCCACTATATACCATCAACCTGTCAGTCACTACAGGTGAGAGAGAAGGGCCCCACTATATACCATCAACCTGTCAGTCACTACAGGTGAGAGAGAAGGGCCCCACTATATACCGTCAACCTGTCAGTCACTACAGGTGAGAGAGAAGGCCCCCACTATATACCGTCAACAGTCTGGTCAACCTGTCAGTCACTACAGGTGAGAGAGAAGGGCCCCACTATATACCATCAACCTGTCAGTCACTACAGGTGAGAGAGAAGGGCCCCACTATATACCATCAACCTGTCAGTCACTACAGGTGAGAGAGAAGGGCCCCGCTATATACCATCAACCTGTCAGTCACTACAGGTGAGAGAGAAGGGCCCCACTATATACCGTCAACAGTCTAGTCAACCTGTCAGTCACTACAGGTGAGAGAGAAGGGCCCCACTATATACCATCAACCTGTCAGTCACTACAGGTGAGAGAGAAGGGCCCCACTATATACCGTCAACCTGTCAGTCACTACAGGTGAGAGAGAAGGGCCCCGCTATATACCGTCAACCTGTCAGTCACTACAGGTGAGAGAGAAGGGCCCCGCTATATACCATCAACCTGTCAGTCACTACAGGTGAGAGAGAAGGGCCCCGCTATATACCGTCAACCTGTCAGTCACTACAGGTGAGAGAGAAGGGCCCCTCTATATACCATCAACCTGTCAGTCACTACAGGTGAGAGAAAAGGGCCCCGCTATATACCGTCAACCTGTCAGTCACTACAGGTGAGAGAGAAGGGCCCCGCTATATACCGTCAACCTGTCAGTCACTACAGGTGAGAGAGAAGGGCCCCGCTATATACCATCAACCTGTCAGTCACTACAGGTGAGAGAGAAGGGCCCCACTATATACCATCAACCTGTCAGTCACTACAGGTGAGAGAGAAGGGCCCCGCTATATACCGTCAACCTGTCAGTCACTACAGGTGAGAGAGAAGGGCCCCGCTATATACCGTCAACCTGTCAGTCACTACAGGTGAGAGAGAAGGGCCCCGCTATATACCGTCAACCTGTCAGTCACTACAGGTGAGAGAGAAGGGCCCCACTATATACCATCAACCTGTCAGTCACTACAGGTGAGAGAGAAGGGCCCCGCTATATACCGTCAACCTGTCAGTCACTACAGGTGAGAGAGAAGGGCCCCACTATATACCATCAACCTGTCAGTCACTACAGGTGAGAGAGAAGGGCCCCACTATATACCGTCAACCTGTCAGTCACTACAGGTGAGAGAGAAAGAACCCGCTATATACCATCAACAGTCTGGTCAACCTGTCAGTCACTACAGGTGAGAGAGAAGGGCCCCACTATATACCGTCAACCTGTCAGTCACTACAGGTGAGAGAGAAGGGCCCCGCTATATACCATCAACCTGTCAGTCACTACAGGTGAGAGAGAAGGGCCCCACTATATACCGTCAACAGTCTGGTCAACCTGTCAGTCACTACAGGTGAGAGAGAAGGGCCCCACTATATACCATCAACCTGTCAGTCACTACAGGTGAGAGAGAAGGGCCCCACTATATACCATCAACCTGTCAGTCACTACAGGTGAGAGAGAAGGGCCCCACTATATACCATCAACCTGTCAGTCACTACAGGTGAGAGAGAAGGGCCCCACTATATACCGTCAACCTGTCAGTCACTACAGGTGAGAGAGAAGGCCCCCACTATATACCGTCAACAGTCTGGTCAACCTGTCAGTCACTACAGGTGAGAGAGAAGGGCCCCACTATATACCATCAACCTGTCAGTCACTACAGGTGAGAGAGAAGGGCCCCGCTATATACCATCAACCTGTCAGTCACTACAGGTGAGAGAGAAGGGCCCCACTATATACCATCAGCAGTCTGGTCAACCTGTCAGTCACTACAGGTGAGAGAGAAGGGCCCCACTATATACCATCAACCTGTCAGTCACTACAGGTGAGAGAGAAGGGCCCCGCTATATACCATCAACCTGTCAGTCACTACAGGTGAAGGAGAAGGCCCCCACTGTATACCGTCAACAGTCTGGTCAACCTGTCAGTCACTACAGGTGAGAGAGAAGGGCCCTCACTATATACCGTCAACCTGTCAGTCACTACAGGTGAGAGAGAAGGGCCCCGCTATATACCATCAGCAGTCTGGTCATCCTGTCAGTCACTACAGGTGAGAGAGAAGGGCCCCGCTATATACCATCAACCTGTCAGTCACTACAGGTGAGAGAGAAGGGCCCCACTATATACCGTCAACCTGTCAGTCACTACAGGTGAGAGAGAAGGGCCCCACTATATACCGTCAACCTGTCAGTCACTACAGGTGAGAGAGAAGGGCCCCACTACATACCATCAACCTGTCAGTCACTACAGGTGAGAGAGAAGGGCCCCACTACATACCATCAACCTGTCAGTCACTACAGGTGAGAGAGAAGGGCCCCGCTATATAACGTCAACAGTCTGGTCAACCTGTCAGTCACTACAGGTGAGAGAGAAGGCCCCCACTATATACCATCAACCTGTCAGTCACTACAGGTGAGAGAGAAGGGCCCCACTACATACCATCAACCTGTCAGTCACTACAGGTGAGAGAGAAGGGCCCCGCTATATACCGTCAACAGTCTGGTCAACCTGTCAGTCACTACAGGTGAGAGAGAAGGGCCCCGCTATATACCATCAACCTGTCAGTCACTACAGGTGAGAGAGAAGGGCCCCGCTATATACCGTCAACCTGTCATTCACTACAGGTGAGAGAGAAGGGCCCCGCTATATACCATCAACCTGTCAGTCACTACAGGTGAGAGAGAAGGGCCCCGCTATATACCGTCAACCTGTCAGTCACTACAGGTGAGAGAGAAGGGCCCCGCTATATACCATCAACCTGTCAGTCACTACAGGTGAGAGAGAAGGGCCCCGCTATATACCGTCAACCTGTCAGTCACTACAGGTGAGAGAGAAGGGCCCCACTATATACCATCAACCTGTCAGTCACTACAGGTGAGAGAGAAGGGCCCCACTATATACCGTCAACCTGTCAGTCACTACAGGTGAGAGAGAAGGGCCCCGCTATATACCATCAACAGTCTGGTCAACCTGTCAGTCACTACAGGTGAGAGAGAAGGGCCCCACTATATACCGTCAACCTGTCAGTCACTACAGGTGAGAGAGAAGGGCCCCGCTATATACCATCAACCTGTCAGTCACTACAGGTGAGAGAGAAGGGCCCCACTATATACCGTCAACAGTCTGGTCAACCTGTCAGTCACTACAGGTGAGAGAGAAGGGCCCCACTATATACCATCAACCTGTCAGTCACTACAGGTGAGAGAGAAGGGCCCCACTATATACCATCAACCTGTCAGTCACTACAGGTGAGAGAGAAGTGCCCCACTATATACCATCAACCTGTCAGTCACTACAGGTGAGAGAGAAGGGCCCCACTATATACCATCAACCTGTCAGTCACTACAGGTGAGAGAGAAGGGCCCCACTATATACCATCAGCAGTCTGGTCAACCTGTCAGTCACTACAGGTGAGAGAGAAGGGCCCCACTATATACCATCAACCTGTCAGTCACTACAGGTGAGAGAGAAGGGCCCCACTATATACCATCAGCAGTCTGGTCAACCTGTCAGTCACTACAGGTGAGAGAGAAGGGCCCCGCTATATACCATCAACCTGTCAGTCACTACAGGTGAGGGAGAAGGGCCCCGCTATATACCATCAACCTGTCAGTCACTACAGGTGAGAGAGAAGGGCCCCACTATATACCGTCAACCTGTCAGTCACTACAGGTGAGAGAGAAGGGCCCCGCTATATACCATCAACCTGTCAGTCACTACAGGTGAGAGAGAAGGGCCCCGCTATATACCGTCAACAGTCTGGTCAACCTGTCAGTCACTACAGGTGAGAGAGAAGGGCCCCGCTATATACCATCAGCAGTCTGGTCATCCTGTCAGTCACTACAGGTGAGAGAGAAGGGCCCCGCTATATACCATCAACCTGTCAGTCACTACAGGTGAGAGAGAAGGGCCCCACTATATACCGTCAACCTGTCAGTCACTACAGGTGAGAGAGAAGGGCCCCGCTATATAACGTCAACAGTCTGGTCAACCTGTCAGTCACTACAGGTGAGAGAGAAGGCCCCCACTATATACCATCAACCTGTCAGTCACTACAGGTGAGAGAGAAGGGCCCCGCTATATACCGTCAACAGTCTGGTCAACCTGTCAGTCACTACAGGTGAGAGAGAAGGGCCCCGCTATATACCATCAACCTGTCAGTCACTACAGGTGAGAGAGAAGGGCCCCACTATATACCATCAACCTGTCAGTCACTACAGGTGAGAGAGAAGGGCCCCGCTATATACCATCAGCAGTCTGGTCAACCTGTCAGTCACTACAGGTGAGAGAGAAGGGCCCCACTATATACCGTCAACCTGTCAGTCACTACAGGTGAGAGAGAAGGGCCCCACCATATACCATCAGCAGTCTGGTCAACCTGTCAGTCACTACAGGTGAGAGAGAAGGGCCCCACCATATACCATCAGCAGTCTGGTCAACCTGTCAGTCACTACAGGTGAGAGAGAAGGGCCCCACTATATACCATCAGCAGTCTGGTCAACCTGTCAGTCACTACAGGTGAGAGAGAAGGGCCCCGCTATATACCATCAACCTGTCAGTCACTACAGGTGAGAGAGAAGGGCCCCACAATATACCATCAACCTGTCAGTCACTACAGGTGAGAGAGAAGGGCCCCGCTATATACCATCAACCTGTCAGTCACTACAGGTGAGAGAGAAGGCCCCCACTATATACCATCAACCTGTCAGTCACTACAGGTGAGAGAGAAGGGCCCCGCTATATACCATCAACCTGTCAGTCACTACAGGTGAGAGAGAAGGGCCCCACTATATACCGTCAACCTGTCAGTCACTAAAGGTGAGAGTGAAGGGCCCCACTATATACCGTCAACCTGTCAGTCACTACAGTTGAGAGAGAAGGGCCCCACTATATACCGTCAACCTGTCAGTCACTACAGGTGAGAGAGAAGGGCCCCGCTATATACCATCAACCTGTCAGTCACTACAGGTGAGAGAGAAGGGCCCCACTATATACCGTCAACCTGTCAGTCACTACAGGTGAGAGAGAAGGGCCCCACTATATACCATCAACCTGTCAGTCACTACAGGTGAGAGAGAAGGGCCCCACTATATACCATCAGCAGTCTGGTCAACCTGTCAGTCACTACAGGTGAGAGAGAAGGGCCCCACTATATACCATCAACCTGTCAGTCACTACAGGTGAGAGAGAAGGGCCCCACTATATACCATCAGCAGTCTGGTCAACCTGTCAGTCACTACAGGTGAGAGAAGGGCCCCACTATATACCATCAACCTGTCAGTCACTACAGGTGAGAGAGAAGGGCCCCGCTATATACCATCAACCTGTCAGTCACTACAGGTGAGGGAGAAGGGCCCCGCTATATACCATCAACCTGTCAGTCACTACAGGTGAGAGAGAAGGGCCCCACTATATACCGTCAACCTGTCAGTCACTACAGGTGAGAGAGAAGGGCCCCGCTATATACCATCAACCTGTCAGTCACTACAGGTGAGAGAGAAGGGCCCCGCTATATACCGTCAACAGTCTGGTCAACCTGTCAGTCACTACAGGTGAGAGAGAAGGGCCCCGCTATATACCATCAGCAGTCTGGTCATCCTGTCAGTCACTACAGGTGAGAGAGAAGGGCCCCGCTATATACCATCAACCTGTCAGTCACTACAGGTGAGAGAGAAGGGCCCCACTATATACCGTCAACCTGTCAGTCACTACAGGTGAGAGAGAAGGGCCCCGCTATATAACGTCAACAGTCTGGTCAACCTGTCAGTCACTACAGGTGAGAGAGAAGGCCCCCACTATATACCATCAACCTGTCAGTCACTACAGGTGAGAGAGAAGGGCCCCGCTATATACCGTCAACAGTCTGGTCAACCTGTCAGTCACTACAGGTGAGAGAGAAGGGCCCCGCTATATACCATCAACCTGTCAGTCACTACAGGTGAGAGAGAAGGGCCCCACTATATACCATCAACCTGTCAGTCACTACAGGTGAGAGAGAAGGGCCCCGCTATATACCATCAGCAGTCTGGTCAACCTGTCAGTCACTACAGGTGAGAGAGAAGGGCCCCACTATATACCGTCAACCTGTCAGTCACTACAGGTGAGAGAGAAGGGCCCCACCATATACCATCAGCAGTCTGGTCAACCTGTCAGTCACTACAGGTGAGAGAGAAGGGCCCCACCATATACCATCAGCAGTCTGGTCAACCTGTCAGTCACTACAGGTGAGAGAGAAGGGCCCCACTATATACCATCAGCAGTCTGGTCAACCTGTCAGTCACTACAGGTGAGAGAGAAGGGCCCCGCTATATACCATCAACCTGTCAGTCACTACAGGTGAGAGAGAAGGGCCCCACAATATACCATCAACCTGTCAGTCACTACAGGTGAGAGAGAAGGGCCCCGCTATATACCATCAACCTGTCAGTCACTACAGGTGAGAGAGAAGGCCCCCACTATATACCATCAACCTGTCAGTCACTACAGGTGAGAGAGAAGGGCCCCGCTATATACCATCAACCTGTCAGTCACTACAGGTGAGAGAGAAGGGCCCCACTATATACCGTCAACCTGTCAGTCACTAAAGGTGAGAGTGAAGGGCCCCACTATATACCGTCAACCTGTCAGTCACTACAGTTGAGAGAGAAGGGCCCCACTATATACCGTCAACCTGTCAGTCACTACAGGTGAGAGAGAAGGGCCCCGCTATATACCATCAACCTGTCAGTCACTACAGGTGAGAGAGAAGGGCCCCACTATATACCGTCAACCTGTCAGTCACTACAGGTGAGAGAGAAGGGCCCCACTATATACCATCAACCTGTCAGTCACTACAGGTGAGAGAGAAGGGCCCCGCTATATACCATCAACCTGTCAGTCACTAAAGGTGAGAGAGAAGGGCCCCGCTATATACCATCAACCTGTCAGTCACTACAGGTGAGAGAGAAGGGCCCCGCTATATACCATCAACAGTCTGGTCAACCTGTCAGTCACTACAGGTGAGAGAGAAGGGCCCCACTATATACCATCAACCTGTCAGTCACTAAAGGTGAGAGAGAAGGCCCCCACTATATACCATCAACCTGTCAGTCACTACAGGTGAGAGAGAAGGGCCCCACTATATACCGTCAACCTGTCAGTCACTACAGTTGAGAGAGAAGGGCCCCACTATATACCATCAACCTGTCAGTCACTACAGGTGAGAGAGAAGGGCCCCACTATATACCATCAACCTGTCAGTCACTACAGGTGAGAGAGAAGGGCCCCCACTATATACCATCAACCTGTCAGTCACTACAGGTGAGAGAGAAGGGCCCCGCTTTCTACCATCAGCAGTCTGGTCAACCTGTCAGTCACTACAGGTGAGAGAGAAGGGCCCCACTATATACCATCAGCAGTCTGGTCAACCTGTCAGTCACTACAGGTGAGAGAGTAGGGCCCCACTATATACCATCAACCTGTCAGTCACTACAGGTGAGAGAGAAGGGCCCTGCTATATACCGTCAACCTGTCAGTCACTACAGGTGAGAGAGAAGGGCCCCACTATATACCATCAGCAGTCTGGTCAACCTGTCAGTCACTACAGGTGAGAGAGAAGGGCCCCACTATATACCATCAGCAGTCTGGTCAACCTGTCAGTCACTACAGGTGAGAGAGAAGGGCCCCACTATATACCATCAGCAGTCTGGTCAACCTGTCAGTCACTACAGGTGAGAGAGAAGGGCCCCGCTATATACCGTCAACCTGTCAGTCACTACAGGTGAGAGAGAAGGGCCCCGCTATATACCATCAACCTGTCAGTCACTACAGGTGAGAGAGAAGGCCCCCACTATATACCATCAGCCTGTCAGTCACTACAGGTGAGAGAGAAGGGCCCCACTATATACCGTCAACCTGTCAGTCACTACAGGTGAGAGAGAAGGGCCCCACTATATACCATCAACCTGTCAGTCACTACAGGTGAGAGAGAAGGCCCCACCTATATACCGTCAACCTGTCAGTCACTACAGGTGAGAGAGAAGGGCCCCACTATATACCGTCAACCTGTCAGTCACTACAGGTGAGAGAGAAGGGCCCCACTATATACCGTCAACCTGTCAGTCACTACAGGTGAGAGAGAAGGGCCCCACTTTATACCATCAACCTGTCAGTCACTACAGGTGAGAGAGAAGGGCCCCACCATATACCATCAGCAGTCTGGTCAACCTGTCAGTCACTACAGGTGAGAGAGAAGGGCCCCACCATATACCATCAGCAGTCTGGTCAACCTGTCAGTCACTACAGGTGAGAGAGAAGGGCCCCGCTATATACCATCAACCTGTCAGTCACTACAGGTGAGAGAGAAGGGCCCCACAATATACCATCAACCTGTCAGTCACTACAGGTGAGAGAGAAGGGCCCCGCTATATACCATCAACCTGTCAGTCACTACAGGTGAGAGAGAAGGCCCCCACTATATACCATCAACCTGTCAGTCACGACAGGTGAGAGAGAAGGGCCCCGCTATATACCATCAACCTGTCAGTCACTACAGGTGAGAGAGAAGGGCCCCACTATATACCGTCAACCTGTCAGTCACTACAGGTGAGAGAGAAGGGCCCCACTATATACCGTCAACCTGTCAGTCACTACAGGTGAGAGAGAAGGGCCCCACTATATACCGTCAACCTGTCAGTCACTACAGGTGAGAGAGAAGGGCCCCGCTATATACCGTCAACCTGTCAGTCACTACAGGTGAGAGAGAAGGGCCCCTCTATATACCGTCAACCTGTCAGTCACTACAGGTGAGAGAGAAGGGCCCCACTATATACCATCAACCTGTCAGTCACTACAGGTGAGAGAGAAGGGCCCCGCTATATACCATCAACCTGTCAGTCACTACAGGTGAGAGAGAAGGGCCCCGCTATATACCATCAACCTGTCAGTCACTACAGGTGAGAGAGAAGGGCCCCACTATATACCGTCAACCTGTCAGTCACTACAGGTGAGAGAGAAGGGCCCCACCATATACCATCAGCAGTCTGGTCAACCTGTCAGTCACTACAGGTGAGAGAGAAGGGCCCCACCATATACCATCAGCAGTCTGGTCAACCTGTCAGTCACTACAGGTGAGAGAGAAGGGCCCCACTATATACCATCAGCAGTCTGGTCAACCTGTCAGTCACTACAGGTGAGAGAGAAGGGCCCCGCTATATACCATCAACCTGTCAGTCACTACAGGTGAGAGAGAAGGGCCCCACAATATACCATCAACCTGTCAGTCACTACAGGTGAGAGAGAAGGGCCCCGCTATATACCATCAACCTGTCAGTCACTACAGGTGAGAGAGAAGGCCCCCACTATATACCATCAACCTGTCAGTCACTACAGGTGAGAGAGAAGGGCCCCGCTATATACCATCAACCTGTCAGTCACTACAGGTGAGAGAGAAGGGCCCCACTATATACCGTCAACCTGTCAGTCACTAAAGGTGAGAGTGAAGGGCCCCACTATATACCGTCAACCTGTCAGTCACTACAGTTGAGAGAGAAGGGCCCCACTATATACCGTCAACCTGTCAGTCACTACAGGTGAGAGAGAAGGGCCCCGCTATATACCATCAACCTGTCAGTCACTACAGGTGAGAGAGAAGGGCCCCACTATATACCGTCAACCTGTCAGTCACTACAGGTGAGAGAGAAGGGCCCCACTATATACCATCAACCTGTCAGTCACTACAGGTGAGAGAGAAGGGCCCCGCTATATACCATCAACCTGTCAGTCACTAAAGGTGAGAGAGAAGGGCCCCGCTATATACCATCAACCTGTCAGTCACTACAGGTGAGAGAGAAGGGCCCCGCTATATACCATCAACAGTCTGGTCAACCTGTCAGTCACTACAGGTGAGAGAGAAGGGCCCCACTATATACCATCAACCTGTCAGTCACTAAAGGTGAGAGAGAAGGCCCCCACTATATACCATCAACCTGTCAGTCACTACAGGTGAGAGAGAAGGGCCCCACTATATACCGTCAACCTGTCAGTCACTACAGTTGAGAGAGAAGGGCCCCACTATATACCATCAACCTGTCAGTCACTACAGGTGAGAGAGAAGGGCCCCACTATATACCATCAACCTGTCAGTCACTACAGGTGAGAGAGAAGGGCCCCCACTATATACCATCAACCTGTCAGTCACTACAGGTGAGAGAGAAGGGCCCCGCTTTCTACCATCAGCAGTCTGGTCAACCTGTCAGTCACTACAGGTGAGAGAGAAGGGCCCCACTATATACCATCAGCAGTCTGGTCAACCTGTCAGTCACTACAGGTGAGAGAGTAGGGCCCCACTATATACCATCAACCTGTCAGTCACTACAGGTGAGAGAGAAGGGCCCTGCTATATACCGTCAACCTGTCAGTCACTACAGGTGAGAGAGAAGGGCCCCACTATATACCGTCAACCTGTCAGTCACTACAGGTGAGAGAGAAGGGCCCCACTATATACCGTCAACCTGTCAGTCACTACAGGTGAGAGAGAAGGGCCCCGCTATATACCGTCAACCTGTCAGTCACTACAGGTGAGAGAGAAGGGCCCCTCTATATACCGTCAACCTGTCAGTCACTACAGGTGAGAGAGAAGGGCCCCACTATATACCATCAACCTGTCAGTCACTACAGGTGAGAGAGAAGGGCCCCGCTATATACCATCAACCTGTCAGTCACTACAGGTGAGAGAGAAGGGCCCCGCTATATACCATCAACCTGTCAGTCACTACAGGTGAGAGAGAAGGGCCCCACTATATACCGTCAACCTGTCAGTCACTACAGGTGAGAGAGAAGGGCCCCACCATATACCATCAGCAGTCTGGTCAACCTGTCAGTCACTACAGGTGAGAGAGAAGGGCCCCACCATATACCATCAGCAGTCTGGTCAACCTGTCAGTCACTACAGGTGAGAGAGAAGGGCCCCACTATATACCATCAGCAGTCTGGTCAACCTGTCAGTCACTACAGGTGAGAGAGAAGGGCCCCGCTATATACCATCAACCTGTCAGTCACTACAGGTGAGAGAGAAGGGCCCCACAATATACCATCAACCTGTCAGTCACTACAGGTGAGAGAGAAGGGCCCCGCTATATACCATCAACCTGTCAGTCACTACAGGTGAGAGAGAAGGCCCCCACTATATACCATCAACCTGTCAGTCACTACAGGTGAGAGAGAAGGGCCCCGCTATATACCATCAACCTGTCAGTCACTACAGGTGAGAGAGAAGGGCCCCACTATATACCGTCAACCTGTCAGTCACTAAAGGTGAGAGTGAAGGGCCCCACTATATACCGTCAACCTGTCAGTCACTACAGTTGAGAGAGAAGGGCCCCACTATATACCGTCAACCTGTCAGTCACTACAGGTGAGAGAGAAGGGCCCCGCTATATACCATCAACCTGTCAGTCACTACAGGTGAGAGAGAAGGGCCCCACTATATACCGTCAACCTGTCAGTCACTACAGGTGAGAGAGAAGGGCCCCACTATATACCATCAACCTGTCAGTCACTACAGGTGAGAGAGAAGGGCCCCGCTATATACCATCAACCTGTCAGTCACTAAAGGTGAGAGAGAAGGGCCCCGCTATATACCATCAACCTGTCAGTCACTACAGGTGAGAGAGAAGGGCCCCGCTATATACCATCAACAGTCTGGTCAACCTGTCAGTCACTACAGGTGAGAGAGAAGGGCCCCACTATATACCATCAACCTGTCAGTCACTAAAGGTGAGAGAGAAGGCCCCCACTATATACCATCAACCTGTCAGTCACTACAGGTGAGAGAGAAGGGCCCCACTATATACCGTCAACCTGTCAGTCACTACAGTTGAGAGAGAAGGGCCCCACTATATACCATCAACCTGTCAGTCACTACAGGTGAGAGAGAAGGGCCCCACTATATACCATCAACCTGTCAGTCACTACAGGTGAGAGAGAAGGGCCCCCACTATATACCATCAACCTGTCAGTCACTACAGGTGAGAGAGAAGGGCCCCGCTTTCTACCATCAGCAGTCTGGTCAACCTGTCAGTCACTACAGGTGAGAGAGAAGGGCCCCACTATATACCATCAGCAGTCTGGTCAACCTGTCAGTCACTACAGGTGAGAGAGTAGGGCCCCACTATATACCATCAACCTGTCAGTCACTACAGGTGAGAGAGAAGGGCCCTGCTATATACCGTCAACCTGTCAGTCACTACAGGTGAGAGAGAAGGGCCCCACTATATACCATCAGCAGTCTGGTCAACCTGTCAGTCACTACAGGTGAGAGAGAAGGGCCCCACTATATACCATCAGCAGTCTGGTCAACCTGTCAGTCACTACAGGTGAGAGAGAAGGGCCCCACTATATACCATCAGCAGTCTGGTCAACCTGTCAGTCACTACAGGTGAGAGAGAAGGGCCCCGCTATATACCGTCAACCTGTCAGTCACTACAGGTGAGAGAGAAGGGCCCCGCTATATACCATCAACCTGTCAGTCACTACAGGTGAGAGAGAAGGCCCCCACTATATACCATCAGCCTGTCAGTCACTACAGGTGAGAGAGAAGGGCCCCACTATATACCGTCAACCTGTCAGTCACTACAGGTGAGAGAGAAGGGCCCCACTATATACCATCAACCTGTCAGTCACTACAGGTGAGAGAGAAGGCCCCACCTATATACCGTCAACCTGTCAGTCACTACAGGTGAGAGAGAAGGGCCCCACTATATACCGTCAACCTGTCAGTCACTACAGGTGAGAGAGAAGGGCCCCACTATATACCGTCAACCTGTCAGTCACTACAGGTGAGAGAGAAGGGCCCCACTTTATACCATCAACCTGTCAGTCACTACAGGTGAGAGAGAAGGGCCCCACCATATACCATCAGCAGTCTGGTCAACCTGTCAGTCACTACAGGTGAGAGAGAAGGGCCCCACCATATACCATCAGCAGTCTGGTCAACCTGTCAGTCACTACAGGTGAGAGAGAAGGGCCCCGCTATATACCATCAACCTGTCAGTCACTACAGGTGAGAGAGAAGGGCCCCACAATATACCATCAACCTGTCAGTCACTACAGGTGAGAGAGAAGGGCCCCGCTATATACCATCAACCTGTCAGTCACTACAGGTGAGAGAGAAGGCCCCCACTATATACCATCAACCTGTCAGTCACGACAGGTGAGAGAGAAGGGCCCCGCTATATACCATCAACCTGTCAGTCACTACAGGTGAGAGAGAAGGGCCCCACTATATACCGTCAACCTGTCAGTCACTACAGGTGAGAGAGAAGGGCCCCACTATATACCGTCAACCTGTCAGTCACTACAGGTGAGAGAGAAGGGCCCCACTATATACCGTCAACCTGTCAGTCACTACAGGTGAGAGAGAAGGGCCCCGCTATATACCGTCAACCTGTCAGTCACTACAGGTGAGAGAGAAGGGCCCCTCTATATACCGTCAACCTGTCAGTCACTACAGGTGAGAGAGAAGGGCCCCACTATATACCATCAACCTGTCAGTCACTACAGGTGAGAGAGAAGGGCCCCGCTATATACCATCAACCTGTCAGTCACTACAGGTGAGAGAGAAGGGCCCCGCTATATACCATCAACCTGTCAGTCACTACAGGTGAGAGAGAAGGGCCCCGCTATATACCATCAACAGTCTGGTCAACCTGTCAGTCACTACAGGTGAGAGAGAAGGGCCCCACTATATACCATCAACCTGTCAGTCACTAAAGGTGAGAGAGAAGGCCCCCACTATATACCATCAACCTGTCAGTCACTACAGGTGAGAGAGAAGGGCCCCACTATATACCGTCAACCTGTCAGTCACTACAGGTGAGAGAGAAGGGCCCCACTATATACCATCAACCTGTCAGTCACTACAGGTGAGAGAGAAGGGCCCCGCTATATACCGTCAACCTGTCAGTCACTACAGGTGAGAGAGAAGGGCCCCGCTATATACCATCAACCTGTCAGTCACTACAGGTGAGAGAGAAGGCCCCCACTATATACCATCAGCCTGTCAGTCACTACAGGTGAGAGAGAAGGGCCCCACTATATACCGTCAACCTGTCAGTCACTACAGGTGAGAGAGAAGGGCCCCACTATATACCATCAACCTGTCAGTCACTACAGGTGAGAGAGAAGGCCCCACCTATATACCGTCAACCTGTCAGTCACTACAGGTGAGAGAGAAGGGCCCCACTATATACCGTCAACCTGTCAGTCACTACAGGTGAGAGAGAAGGGCCCCACTATATACCGTCAACCTGTCAGTCACTACAGGTGAGAGAGAAGGGCCCCACTTTATACCATCAACCTGTCAGTCACTACAGGTGAGAGAGAAGGGCCCCACCATATACCATCAGCAGTCTGGTCAACCTGTCAGTCACTACAGGTGAGAGAGAAGGGCCCCACCATATACCATCAGCAGTCTGGTCAACCTGTCAGTCACTACAGGTGAGAGAGAAGGGCCCCGCTATATACCATCAACCTGTCAGTCACTACAGGTGAGAGAGAAGGGCCCCACAATATACCATCAACCTGTCAGTCACTACAGGTGAGAGAGAAGGGCCCCGCTATATACCATCAACCTGTCAGTCACTACAGGTGAGAGAGAAGGCCCCCACTATATACCATCAACCTGTCAGTCACGACAGGTGAGAGAGAAGGGCCCCGCTATATACCATCAACCTGTCAGTCACTACAGGTGAGAGAGAAGGGCCCCACTATATACCGTCAACCTGTCAGTCACTACAGGTGAGAGAGAAGGGCCCCACTATATACCGTCAACCTGTCAGTCACTACAGGTGAGAGAGAAGGGCCCCACTATATACCGTCAACCTGTCAGTCACTACAGGTGAGAGAGAAGGGCCCCGCTATATACCGTCAACCTGTCAGTCACTACAGGTGAGAGAGAAGGGCCCCTCTATATACCGTCAACCTGTCAGTCACTACAGGTGAGAGAGAAGGGCCCCACTATATACCATCAACCTGTCAGTCACTACAGGTGAGAGAGAAGGGCCCCGCTATATACCATCAACCTGTCAGTCACTACAGGTGAGAGAGAAGGGCCCCGCTATATACCATCAACCTGTCAGTCACTACAGGTGAGAGAGAAGGGCCCCGCTATATACCATCAACAGTCTGGTCAACCTGTCAGTCACTACAGGTGAGAGAGAAGGGCCCCACTATATACCATCAACCTGTCAGTCACTAAAGGTGAGAGAGAAGGCCCCCACTATATACCATCAACCTGTCAGTCACTACAGGTGAGAGAGAAGGGCCCCACTATATACCGTCAACCTGTCAGTCACTACAGGTGAGAGAGAAGGGCCCCACTATATACCATCAACCTGTCAGTCACTACAGGTGAGAGAGAAGGGCCCCACTATATACCATCAACCTGTCAGTCACTACAGGTGAGAGAGAAGGGCCCCACTATATACCATCAACCTGTCAGTCACTACAGGTGAGAGAGAAGGGCCCCGCTTTCTACCATCAGCAGTCTGGTCAACCTGTCAGTCACTACAGGTGAGAGAGAAGGGCCCCACTATATACCATCAGCAGTCTGGTCAACCTGTCAGTCACTACAGGTGAGAGAGTAGGGCCCCACTATATACCATCAACCTGTCAGTCACTACAGGTGAGAGAGAAGGGCCCTGCTATATACCGTCAACCTGTCAGTCACTACAGATGAGAGAGAAGGGCCCCACTATATACCATCAGCAGTCTGGTCAACCTGTCAGTCACTACAGGTGAGAGAGAAGGGCCCCACTATATACCATCAGCAGTCTGGTCAACCTGTCAGTCACTACAGGTGAGAGAGAAGGGCCCCACTATATACCATCAGCAGTCTGGTCAACCTGTCAGTCACTACAGGTGAGAGAGAAGGGCCCCACTATATACCATCAGCAGTCTGGTCAACCTGTCAGTCACTACAGGTGAGAGAGAAGGGCCCCGCTATATACCGTCAACCTGTCAGTCACTACAGGTGAGAGAGAAGGGCCCCGCTATATACCATCAACCTGTCAGTCACTACAGGTGAGAGAGAAGGCCCCCACTATATACCATCAGCCTGTCAGTCACTACAGGTGAGAGAGAAGGGCCCCACTATATACCATCAGCAGTCTGGTCAACCTGTCAGTCACTACAGGTGAGAGAGAAGGGCCCCACTATATACCATCAGCAGTCTGGTCAACCTGTCAGTCACTACAGGTGAGAGAGAAGGGCCCCACTATATACCATCAGCAGTCTGGTCAACCTGTCAGTCACTACAGGTGAGAGAGAAGGGCCCCGCTATATACCGTCAACCTGTCAGTCACTACAGGTGAGAGAGAAGGGCCCCGCTATATACCATCAACCTGTCAGTCACTACAGGTGAGAGAGAAGGCCCCCACTATATACCATCAGCCTGTCAGTCACTACAGGTGAGAGAGAAGGGCCCCACTACATACCATCAACCTGTCAGTCACTACAGGTGAGAGAGAAGGGCCCCACTATATACCATCAACCTGTCAGTCACTACAGGTGAGAGAGAAGGGCCCCACTATATACCGTCAACCTGTCAGTCACTACAGGTGAGAGAGAAGGGCCCCACTATATACCGTCAACCTGTCAGTCACTACAGGTGAGAGAGAAGGGCCCCACTATATACCATCAACTTGTCAGTCACTACAGGTGAGAGAGAAGGCCCCCACTATATACCGTCAACCTGTCAGTCACTACAGGTGAGAGAGAAGGGCCCCACTATATACCGTCAACCTGTCAGTCACTACAGGTGAGAGAGAAGGGCCCCACTATATACCATCAACCTGTCAGTCACTACAGGTGAGAGAGAAGGGCCCCACTATATACCATCAGCAGTCTGGTCAACCTGTCAGTCACTACAGGTGAGAGAGAAGGGCCCCACCATATACCATCAGCAGTCTGGTCAACCTGTCATTCATCAATCAGTCATTTTCAACTCAACAAGCAATGATCATGAAACGTAATTTTGACTGACTGATTTGATGATAACAGTGGTTGGGGACTGGTGACTGGCCTAGTGTTGTGATTGGTCAGTTAATAGAAGAGTCTCTGACTGTGTGGTGTGTCTGTACTCAGGGCCTGGTGTGAGAGCAACACGCCTGCTGCCGGTAACCAGTCTTCCTCTTCAGCCGAGTCCTTACTCTTTTACAACCAAGATCAAGATGGCTTCACGGGGATCGGTTACCAACCGGTACGTTCCTGCTGGCCTTTTGTCTTGGCCTTGTCAAACACACACAACCCAAAGGGAGGGGGGAGGGGTGGGTGTTCCATATGAATTGAATAATGGCTGGCACAGCCAGCAGTGTCTCAGAGGAAGGAGGGCTGATCTAGGATCAGATCCATCTTGTCCATGTGATCTGATTTTTAGGATGATCTAATAGACCAAACTGATCCTATATCAGCCCTCCTTTACTCTGAGAAGGTGTATGACTACAGGCCCTGATCCAGTTTGGACAGGTGTCAAAGTCAACCTCTTACACAGTTACACGCTTGAGTTGTTGTTGTCGTAGCTTGATCACTAGGAACTCATCCAAGGAATTTCATTTCAGCTCCACCCTGCAGGTAGAGGTGGGGAAGTATCATATTAGATGTCCCATGGTGCTTAGTGGTAGAGGAAGGATCACATTAGATGTCCCAGGGTGCTTAGTGGTAGAGGATGGATCATATTAGATGTCCCAGGGTGCTTAGTGGTAGAGGAAGGATCATATTAGATGTCCAATGGTGCTTAGTGGTAGAGGAAGGATCACATTAGTTGTCCCAGGGTGCTTAGTGGTAGAGGAAGGATCATATTAGATGTCCCAGGGTGCTTAGTGGTAGAGGAAGGATCACATTAGATGTCCCAGGGTGCTTAGTGGTAGAGGATGGATCATATTAGATGTCCCAGGGTGCTTAGTGGTAGAGGATGGATCATATTAGATGTCCCAGGGTGCTTAGTGGTAGAGGAAGGATCACATTAGATGTCCCAGGGTGCTTAGTGGTAGAGGATGGATCATATTAGATGTCCCAGGGTGCTTAGAGGAAGGATCATATTAGATGTCCCAGGGTGCTTAGTGGTAGAGGATGGATCACATTAGATGTCCCAGGGTGCTTAGAGGAAGGATCATATTAGATGTCCCAGGGTGCTTAGTGGTAGAGGAAGGATCATATTAGATGTCCCAGGGTGCTTAGTGGTAGAGGAAGGATCATATTAGATGTCCCAGGGTGCTTAGTGGTAGAGGAAGGATCATATTAGATGTCCCATGGTGCTTAGTGGTAGAGGAAGGATCACATTAGATGTCCCAGGGTGCTTAGTGGTAGAGGAAGGATCATAATAGATGTCCCAGGGTGCTTAGTGGTAGAGGAAGGATCATATTAGATGTCCCAGGGTGCTTAGTGGTAGAGGAAGGATCACATTAGATGTCCCAGGGTGCTTAGTGGTAGAGGATGGATCATATTAGATGTCCCAGGGTGCTTAGTGGTAGAGGAAGGATCATATTAGATGTCCCAGGGTGCTTAGTGGTAGAGGAAGGATCATATTAGATGTCCCAGGGTGCTTAGTGGTAGAGGAAGGATCATATTAGATGTCCCAGGGTGCTTAGTGGTAGAGGATGGATCATTTTAGATGTCCCAGGGTGCTTAGTGGTAGAGGAAGGATCATATTAGATGTCCCAGGGTGCTTAGTGGTAGAGGAAGGATCATATTAGATGTCCCAGGGTGCTTAGTGGTAGAGGAAGGATCATATTAGATGTCCCAGGGTGCTTAGTGGTAGAGGATGGATCATATTAGATGTCCCATGGTGCTCAGTGGTAGAGGAAGGATCATATTAGATGTCCCAGGGTGCTTAGTGGTAGTGGATGGATCATATTAGATGTCCCAGGGTGCTTAGTGGTAGAGGATGGATCATATTAGATGTCCCAGGGTGCTTAGTGGTAGAGGAAGGATCATATTAGATGTCCCAGGGTGCTTAGTGGTAGAGGAAGGATCACATTAGATGTCCCAGGGTGCTTAGTGGTAGAGGAAGGATCATATTAGATGTCCCAGGGTGCTTAGTGGTAGAGGAAGGATCATATTAGATGTCCCAGGGTGCTTAGTGGTAGAGGAAAGATCATATTAGATGTCCCAGGGAGCTTAGTGGTAGAGGAAGGATCATATTAGATGTCCCAGGGTGCTTAGTGGTAGAGGAAGGATCATATTAGATGTCCCAGGGTGCTTAGTGGTAGAGGAAGGATCATATTAGATGTCCCAGGGTGCTTAGTGGTAGAGGAAAGATCATATTAGATGTCCCAGGGTGCTTAGAGGAAGGATCATATTAGATGTCCCAGGGTGCTTAGTGGTAGAGGATGGATCACATTAGATGTCCCAGGGTGCTTAGAGGAAGGATCACATTAGATGTCCCAGGGTGCTTAGTGGTAGAGGATGGATCATATTAGATGTCCCAGGGTGCTTAGTGGTAGAGGAAGGATCACATTAGATGTCCCAGGGTGCTTAGTGGTAGAGGAAGGATCATATTAGATGTCCCAGGGTGCTTAGTGGTAGAGGAAAGATCATATTAGATGTCCCAGGGTGCTTAGTGGTAGAGGAAGGATCACATTAGATGTCCCAGGGTGCTTAGTGGTAGAGGATGGATCACATTAGATGTCCCAGGGTGCTTAGTGGTAGAGGAAGGATCATATTAGATGTCCCAGGGTGCTTAGTGGTAGAGGAAGGATCACATTAGATGTCCCAGGGTGCTTAGTGGTAGAGGATGGATCACATTAGATGTCCCAGGGTGCTTAGTGGTAGAGGAAGGATCATATTAGATGTCCCAGGGTGCTTAGTGGTAGAGGATGGATCACATTAGATGTCCCAGGGTGCTTAGTGGTAGAGGATGGATCATATTAGATGTCCCAGGGTGCTTAGTGGTAGAGGAAGGATCATATTAGATGTCCCAGGGTGCTTAGTGGTAGAGGAAATATCATATTAGATGTCCCAGGGTGCTTAGTGGTAGAGGAAGGATCATATTAGATGTCCCAGGGTGCTTAGTGGTAGAGGATGGATCACATTAGATGTCCCATGGTGCTTAGTGGTAGAGGATGGATCATATTAGATGTCCCAGGGTGCTTAGTGGTAGAGGAAGGATCACATTAGATGTCCCAGGGTGCTTAGTGGTAGAGGAAATATCATATTAGATGTCCCAGGGTGCTTAGTGGTAGAGGAAATATCATATTAGATGTCCCAGGGTGCTTAGTGGTAGAGGATGGATCATATTAGATGTCCCAGGGTGCTTAGTGGTAAAGGAAGGATCACATTAGATGTCCCAGGGTGCTTAGTGGTAGAGGATGGATCATATTAGATGTCCCAGGGTGCTTAGTGGTAGAGGAAGGATCATATTAGATGTCCCATGGTGCTTAGTGGTAGAGGATGGATCATATTAGATGTCCCATGGTGCTTAGAGGATGGATCATATTAGATGTCCCATGGTGCTTAGTGGTAGAGGAAGGATCATATTAGATGTCCCAGGGTGCTTAGAGGAAGGATCATATTAGATGTCCCATGGTGCTTAGTGGTAGAGGAAGGATCATATTAGATGTCCCAGGGTGCTTAGTGGTAGAGGAAGGATCATAATAGATGTCCCATGGTGCTTAGTGGTAGAGGATGGATCATATTAGATGTCCCAGGGTGCTTAGTGGTAGAGGAAGGATCACATTAGATGTCCCAGGGTGCTTAGTGGTAGAGGAAATATCATATTAGATGTCCCAGGGTGCTTAGTGGTAGAGGAAATATCATATTAGATGTCCCAGGGTGCTTAGTGGTAGAGAATGGATCATATTAGATGTCCCAGGGTGCTTAGTGGTAGAGGAAGGATCACATTAGATGTCCCAGGGTGCTTAGTGGTAGAGGAAGGATCATATTAGATGTCCCATGGTGCTTAGTGGTAGAGGAAATATCATATTAGATGTCCCAGGGTGCTTAGTGGTAGAGGATGGATCATATTAGATGTCCCAGGGTGCTTAGTGGTAGAGGATGGATCATATTAGATGTCCCAGGGTGCTTAGTGGTAGAGGAAGGATCATATTAGATGTCCCAGGGTGCTTAGTGGTAGAGGAAGGATCATATTAGATGTCCCAGGGTGCTTAGTGGTAGAGGAAGGATCATATTAGATGTCCCATGGTGCTTAGTGGTAGAGGAAATATCATATTAGATGTCCCAGGGTGCTTAGTGGTAGAGGAAATATCACATTAGATGTCCCATGGTGCTTAGAGGAAATATCATATTAGATGTCCCAGGGTGCTTAGTGGTAGAGGAAATATCATATTAGATGTCCCATGGTGCTTAGTGGTAGAGGAAATATCATATTAGATGTCCCAGGGTGCTTAGTGGTAGAGGAAGGATCATATTAGATGTCCCAGGGTGCTTAGTGGTAGAGGAAGGATCATATTAGATGTCCCAGGGTGCTTAGTGGTAGAGGAAATATCATATTAGATGTCCCAGGGTGCTTAGTGGTAGAGGATGGATCACATTAGATGTCCCAGGGTGCTTAGTGGTAGAGGAAGGATCACATTAGATGTCCCAGGGTGCTTAGTGGTAGAGGAAATATCATATTAGATGTCCCAGGGTGCTTAGTGGTAGAGGAAGGATCATATTAGATGTCCCAGGGTGCTTAGTGGTAGAGGAAGGATCATATTAGATGTCCCAGGGTGCTTAGTGGTAGAGGATGGATCATATTAGATGTCCCAGGGTGCTTAGTGGTAGAGGAAGGATCATATTAGATGTCCCAGGGTGCTTAGTGGTAGAGGAAGGATCATATTAGATGTCCCAGGGTGCTTAGTGGTAGAGGATGGATCACATTAGATGTCCCATGGTGCTTAGTGGTAGAGGAAAGATCATATTAGATGTCCCAGGGTGCTTAGTGGTAGAGGATGGATCATATTAGATGTCCCAGGGTGCTTAGTGGTAGAGGATGGATCACATTAGATGTCCCATGGTGCTTAGTGGTAGAGGATGGATCATATTAGATGTCCCAGGGTGCTTAGTGGTAGAGGAAGGATCATATTAGATGTCCCATGGTGCTTAGTGGTAGAGGAAGGATCATATTAGATGTCCCAGGGTGCTTAGTGGTAGAGGAAATATCATATTAGATGTCCCAGGGTGCTTAGTGGTAGAGGAAGGATCACATTAGATGTCCCAGGGTGCTTAGTGGTAGAGGAAGGATCATATTAGATGTCCCAGGGTGCTTAGTGGTAGAGGAAGGATCACATTAGATGTCCCAGGGTGCTTAGTGGTAGAGGAAGGATCATATTAGATGTCCCAGGGTGCTTAGTGGTAGAGGAAGGATCATATTAGATGTCCCAGGGTGCTTAGTGGTAGAGGAAGGATCACATTAGATGTCCCAGGGTGCTTAGAGGAAGGATCATATTAGATGTCCCAGGGTGCTTAGTGGTAGAGGAAGGATCATATTAGATGTCCCAGGGTGCTTAGTGGTAGAGGAAGGATCATATTAGATGTCCCAGGGTGCTTAGTGGTAGAGGAAAGATCATATTAGATGTCCCAGGGTGCTTAGTGGTAGAGGAAGGATCATATTAGATGTCCCATGGTGCTTAGAGGAAGGATCATATTAGATGTCCCAGGGTGCTTAGTGGTAGAGGAAGGATCATATTAGATGTCCCAGGGTGCTTAGTGGTAGAGGAAGGATCATATTAGATGTCCCAGGGTGCTTAGAGGATGGATCATATTAGATGTCCCAGGGTGCTTAGTGGTAGAGGAAGGATCATATTAGATGTCCCAGGGTGCTTAGTGGTAGAGGAAGGATCATATTAGATGTCCCAGGGTGCTTAGTGGTAGAGGATGGATCATATTAGATGTCCCATGGTGCTTAGTGGTAGAGGATGGATCATATTAGATGTCCCATGGTGCTTAGTGGTAGAGGATGGATCATATTAGATGTCCCAGGGTGCTTAGTGGTAGAGGAAGGATCATATTAGATGTCCCAGGGTGCTTAGTGGTAGAGGAAGGATCATATTAGATGTCCCATGGTGCTTAGTGGTAGAGGATGGATCATATTAGATGTCCCATGGTGCTTAGTGGTAGAGGATGGATCATATTAGATGTCCCAGGGTGCTTAGTGGTAGAGGATGGATCATATTAGATGTCCCAGGGTGCTTAGTGGTAGAGGAAGGATCATATTAGATGTCCCAGGGTGCTTAGTGGTAGAGGATGGATCATATTAGATGTCCCAGGGTGCTTAGTGGTAGAGGAAGGATCATATTAGATGTCCCAGGGTGCTTAGTGGTAGAGGAAGGATCATATTAGATGTCCCAGGGTGCTTAGAGGAAGGATCATATTAGATGTCCCAGGGTGCTTAGTGGTAGAGGATGGATCATATTAGATGTCCCAGGGTGCTTAGTGGTAGAGGATGGATCATATTAGATGTCCCAGGGTGCTTAGTGGTAGAGGATGGATCATATTAGATGTCCCATGGTGCTTAGTGGTAGAGGAAGGATCACATTAGATGTCCCAGGGTGCTTAGTGGTAGAGGATGGATCATATTAGATGTCCCAGGGTGCTTAGTGGTAGAGGATGGATCATATTAGATGTCCCATGGTGCTTAGTGGTAGAGGATGGATCATATTAGATGTCCCAGGGTGCTTAGTGGTAGAGGAAGGATCACATTAGATGTCCCAGGGTGCTTAGTGGTAGAGGAAGGATCATATTAGATGTCCCAGGGTGCTTAGTGGTAGAGGATGGATCATATTAGATGTCCCAGGGTGCTTAGTGGTAGAGGATGGATCATATTAGATGTCCCATGGTGCTTAGTGGTAGAGGAAGGATCACATTAGATGTCCCAGGGTGCTTAGTGGTAGAGGATGGATCATATTAGATGTCCCATGGTGCTTAGTGGTAGAGGAAGGATCACATTAGATGTCCCAGGGTGCTTAGTGGTAGAGGATGGATCATATTAGATGTCCCAGGGTGCTTAGTGGTAGAGGATGGATCATATTAGATGTCCCAGGGTGCTTAGAGGAAGGATCACATTAGATGTCCCAGGGTGCTTAGTGGTAGAGGAAAGATCATATTAGATGTCCCAGGGTGCTTAGTGGTAGAGGAAAGATCATATTAGATGTCCCAGGGTGCTTAGAGGAAAGATCATATTAGATGTCCCATGGTGCTTAGTGGTAGAGGAAGGATCATATTAGATGTCCCAGGGTGCTTAGTGGTAGAGGAAGGATCACATTAGATGTCCCAGGGTGCTTAGTGGTAGAGGATGGATCATATTAGATGTCCCAGGGTGCTTAGTGGTAGAGGATGGATCATATTAGATGTCCCAGGGTGCTTAGTGGTAGAGGATGGATCATATTAGATGTCCCAGGGTGCTTAGTGGTAGAGGATGGATCATATTAGATGTCCCAGGGTGCTTAGTGGTAGAGGACTGATCATATTAGATGTCCCAGGGTGCTTAGTGGTAGAGGATGGATCATATTAGATGTCCCAGGGTGCTTAGTGGTAGAGGATGGATCATATTAGATGTCCCAGGGTGCTTAGTGGTAGAGGATGGATCATATTAGATGTCCCAGGGTGCTTAGTGGTAGAGGATGGATCACATTAGATGTCCCAGGGTGCTTAGTGGTAGAGGAAGGATCATATTAGATGTCCCAGGGTGCTTAGTGGTAGAGGAAGGATCATATTAGATGTCCCAGGGTGCTTAGTGGTAGAGGATGGATCATATTAGATGTCCCAGGGTGCTTAGTGGTAGAGGAAGGATCATATTAGATGTCCCATGGTGCTTAGTGGTAGAGGATGGATCACATTAGATGTCCCAGGGTGCTTAGTGGTAGAGGAAGGATCACATTAGATGTCCCAGGGTGTTTAGAGGAAGGATCACATTAGATGTCCCAGGGTGCTTAGTGGTAGAGGATGGATCATATTAGATGTCCCAGGGTGCTTAGTGGTAGAGGAAGGATCATATTAGATGTCCCAGGGTGCTTAGTGGTAGAGGATGGATCATATTAGATGTCCCATGGTGCTTAGTGGTAGAGGAAGGATCATATTAGATGTCCCATGGTGCTTAGTGGTAGAGGAAGGATCATATTAGATGTCCCATGGTGCTTAGAGGATGGATCATATTAGATGTCCCATGGTGCTTAGAGGAAGGATCATATTAGATGTCCCAGGGTGCTTAGTGGTAGAGGAAGGATCATATTAGATGTCCCAGGGTGCTTAGTGGTAGAGGATGGATCATATTAGATGTCCCAGGGTGCTTAGTGGTAGAGGATGGATCATATTAGATGTCCCAGGGTGCTTAGTGGTAGAGGAAGGATCATATTAGATGTCCCAGGGTGCTTAGTGGTAGAGGAAGGATCATATTAGATGTCCCAGGGTGCTTAGAGGAAGGATCATATTAGATGTCCCAGGGTGCTTAGTGGTAGAGGATGGATCATATTAGATGTCCCAGGGTGCTTAGTGGTAGAGGATGGATCATATTAGATGTCCCAGGGTGCTTAGTGGTAGAGGATGGATCATATTAGATGTCCCATGGTGCTTAGTGGTAGAGGAAGGATCACATTAGATGTCCCAGGGTGCTTAGTGGTAGAGGATGGATCATATTAGATGTCCCAGGGTGCTTAGTGGTAGAGGATGGATCATATTAGATGTCCCATGGTGCTTAGTGGTAGAGGATGGATCATATTAGATGTCCCAGGGTGCTTAGTGGTAGAGGAAGGATCACATTAGATGTCCCAGGGTGCTTAGTGGTAGAGGAAGGATCATATTAGATGTCCCAGGGTGCTTAGTGGTAGAGGATGGATCATATTAGATGTCCCAGGGTGCTTAGTGGTAGAGGATGGATCATATTAGATGTCCCATGGTGCTTAGTGGTAGAGGAAGGATCACATTAGATGTCCCAGGGTGCTTAGTGGTAGAGGATGGATCATATTAGATGTCCCATGGTGCTTAGTGGTAGAGGAAGGATCACATTAGATGTCCCAGGGTGCTTAGTGGTAGAGGATGGATCATATTAGATGTCCCAGGGTGCTTAGTGGTAGAGGATGGATCATATTAGATGTCCCAGGGTGCTTAGAGGAAGGATCACATTAGATGTCCCAGGGTGCTTAGTGGTAGAGGAAAGATCATATTAGATGTCCCATGGTGCTTAGTGGTAGAGGAAGGATCATATATAAGATGTCCCAGGGTGCTTAGTGGTAGAGGAAAGATCATATTAGATGTCCCATGGTGCTTAGTGGTAGAGGAAGGATCATATTAGATGTCCCAGGGTGCTTAGTGGTAGAGGAAGGATCACATTAGATGTCCCAGGGTGCTTAGTGGTAGAGGATGGATCATATTAGATGTCCCAGGGTGCTTAGTGGTAGAGGATGGATCATATTAGATGTCCCAGGGTGCTTAGTGGTAGAGGATGGATCATATTAGATGTCCCAGGGTGCTTAGTGGTAGAGGATGGATCATATTAGATGTCCCAGGGTGCTTAGTGGTAGAGGATGGATCATATTAGATGTCCCAGGGTGCTTAGTGGTAGAGGATGGATCATATTAGATGTCCCAGGGTGCTTAGTGGTAGAGGAAGGATCATATTAGATGTCCCAGGGTGCTTAGTGGTAGAGGAAGGATCATATTAGATGTCCCAGGGTGCTTAGTGGTAGAGGATGGATCATATTAGATGTCCCAGGGTGCTTAGTGGTAGAGGAAGGATCATATTAGATGTCCCATGGTGCTTAGTGGTAGAGGATGGATCACATTAGATGTCCCAGGGTGCTTAGTGGTAGAGGAAGGATCACATTAGATGTCCCAGGGTGCTTAGTGGTAGAGGATGGATCATATTAGATGTCCCAGGGTGCTTAGTGGTAGAGGAAGGATCATATTAGATGTCCCATGGTGCTTAGTGGTAGAGGATGGATCACATTAGATGTCCCAGGGTGCTTAGTGGTAGAGGAAGGATCATATTAGATGTCCCAGGGTGCTTAGTGGTAGAGGATGGATCATATTAGATGTCCCATGGTGCTTAGTGGTAGAGGAAGGATCATATTAGATGTCCCATGGTGCTTAGTGGTAGAGGAAGGATCATATTAGATGTCCCATGGTGCTTAGAGGATGGATCATATTAGATGTCCCATGGTGCTTAGAGGATGGATCATATTAGATGTCCCATGGTGCTTAGAGGAAGGATCATATTAGATGTCCCAGGGTGCTTAGTGGTAGAGGAAGGATCATATTAGATGTCCCAGGGTGCTTAGTGGTAGAGGATGGATCATATTAGATGTCCCAGGGTGCTTAGTGGTAGAGGAAGGATCATATTAGATGTCCCAGGGTGCTTAGTGGTAGAGGAAGGATCATAATAGATGTCCCAGGGTGCTTAGTGGTAGAGGATGGATCATATTAGATGTCCCAGGGTGCTTAGAGGAAGGATCATATTAGATGTCCCATGGTGCTTAGTGGTAGAGGAAGGATCATATTAGATGTCCCATGGTGCTTAGTGGTAGAGGAAGGATCATATTAGATGTCCCATGGTGCTTAGTGGTAGAGGATGGATCATATTAGATGTCCCAGGGTGCTTAGTGGTAGAGGAAGGATCATATTAGATGTCCCAGGGTGCTTAGTGGTAGAGGATGGATCATATTAGATGTCCCAGGGTGCTTAGTGGTAGAGGAAGGATCACATTAGATGTCCCAGGGTGCTTAGTGGTAGAGGAAGGATCATATTAGATGTCCCATGGTGCTTAGTGGTAGAGGATGGATCATATTAGATGTCCCAGGGTGCTTAGTGGTAGAGGAAGGATCATATTAGATGTCCCAGGGTGCTTAGTGGTAGAGGAAGGATCATATTAGATGTCCCATGGTGCTTAGTGGTAGAGTATGGATCACATTAGATGTCCCAGGGTGCTTAGTGGTAGAGGATGGATCATATTAGATGTCCCATGGTGCTTAGTGGTAGAGGAAGGATCATATTAGATGTCCCATGGTGCTTAGTGGTAGAGGAAGGATCATATTAGATGTCCCAGGGTGCTTAGTGGTAGAGGATGGATCATATTAGATGTCCCATGGTGCTTAGTGGTAGAGGAAGGATCATATTAGATGTCCCATGGTGCTTAGTGGTAGAGGATGGATCATATTAGATGTCCCAGGGTGCTTAGTGGTAGAGGAAGGATCATATTAGATGTCCCAGGGTGCTTAGAGGAAGGATCATATTAGATGTCCCAGGGTGCTTAGTGGTAGAGGAAGGATCATATTAGATGTCCCAGGGTGCTTAGTGGTAGAGGATGGATCATATTAGATGTCCCATGGTGCTTAGTGGTAGAGGAAGGATCATATTAGATGTCCCATGGTGCTTAGAGGATGGATCATATTAGATGTCCCATGGTGCTTAGAGGTAGAGGAAGGATCATATTAGATGTCCCAGGGTGCTTAGAGGATGGATCATATTAGATGTCCCAGGGTGCTTAGTGGTAGAGGAAGGATCATATTAGATGTCCCAGGGTGCTTAGTGGTAGAGGAAGGATCATATTAGATGTCCCAGGGTGCTTAGTGGTAGAGGAAGGATCATATTAGATGTCCCAGGGTGCTTAGTGGTAGAGGAAGGATCATATTAGATGTCCCATGGTGCTTAGTGGTAGAGTATGGATCACATTAGATGTCCCAGGGTGCTTAGTGGTAGAGGATGGATCATATTAGATGTCCCATGGTGCTTAGTGGTAGAGGAAGGATCATATTAGATGTCCCATGGTGCTTAGTGGTAGAGGATGGATCATATTAGATGTCCCATGGTGCTTAGTGGTAGAGGAAGGATCATATTAGATGTCCCATGGTGCTTAGAGGATGGATCATATTAGATGTCCCAGGGTGCTTAGTGGTAGAGGAAGGATCATATTAGATGTCCCATGGTGCTTAGAGGATGGATCATATTAGATGTCCCATGGTGCTTAGAGGAAGGATCATATTAGATGTCCCAGGGTGCTTAGTGGTAGAGGAAGGATCATATTAGATGTCCCAGGGTGCTTAGTGGTAGAGGATGGATCATATTAGATGTCCCATGGTGCTTAGTGGTAGAGGATGGATCATATTAGATGTCCCATGGTGCTTAGAGGATGGATCATATTAGATGTCCCATGGTGCTTAGAGGTAGAGGAAGGATCATATTAGATGTCCCAGGGTGCTTAGTGGTAGAGGATGGATCATATTAGATGTCCCATGGTGCTTAGTGGTAGAGGAAGGATCATATTAGATGTCCCAGGGTGCTTAGTGGTAGAGGATGGATCATATTAGATGTCCCAGGGTGCTTAGTGGTAGAGGATGGATCATATTAGATGTCCCAGGGTGCTTAGAGGAAGGATCATATTAGATGTCCCATGGTGCTTAGTGGTAGAGGAAGGATCATATTAGATGTCCCAGGGTGCTTAGTGGTAGAGGATGGATCATATTAGATGTCCCAGGGTGCTTAGTGGTAGAGGAAGGATCATATTAGATGTCCCAGGGTGCTTAGTGGTAGAGGATGGATCATATTAGATGTCCCAGGGTGCTTAGTGGTAGAGGAAGGATCATATTAGATGTCCCAGGGTGCTTAGTGGTAGAGGATGGATCATATTAGATGTCCCAGGGTGCTTAGTGGTAGAGGATGGATCATATTAGATGTCCCATGGTGCTTAGTGGTAGAGGATGGATCATATTAGATGTCCCAGGGTGCTTAGTGGTAGAGGATGGATCATATTAGATGTCCCATGGTGCTTAGTGGTAGAGGAAAGATCATATTAGATGTCCCAGGGAGCTTAGTGGTAGAGGATGGATCACATTAGATGTCCCAGGGTGCTTAGTGGTAGAGGAAGGATCACATTAGATGTCCCAGGGTGCTTAGTGGTAGAGGATGGATCACATTAGATGTCCCAGGGTGCTTAGTGGTAGAGGAAGGATCATATTAGATGTCCCAGGGTGCTTAGTGGTAGAGGAAGGATCATATTAGATGTCCCAGGGTGCTTAGTGGTAGAGGATGGATCATATTAGATGTCCCAGGGTGCTTAGTGGTAGAGGAAGGATCATATTAGATGTCCCAGGGTGCTTAGTGGTAGAGGATGGATCATATTAGATGTCCCAGGGTGCTTAGTGGTAGAGGAAGGATCATATTAGATGTCCCAGGGTGCTTAGTGGTAGAGGAAGGATCATATTAGATGTCCCAGGGTGCTTAGAGGAAGGATCATATTAGATGTCCCAGGGTGCTTAGTGGTAGAGGATGGATCATATTAGATGTCCCAGGGTGCTTAGTGGTAGAGGATGGATCATATTAGATGTCCCATGGTGCTTAGAGGAAGGATCATATTAGATGTCCCAGGGTGCTTAGTGGTAGAGGAAGGATCACATTAGATGTCCCAGGGTGCTTAGTGGTAGAGGAAGGATCATATTAGATGTCCCAGGGTGCTTAGTGGTAGAGGATGGATCATATTAGATGTCCCAGGGTGCTTAGTGGTAGAGGATGGATCATATTAGATGTCCCATGGTGCTTAGTGGTAGAGGAAGGATCACATTAGATGTCCCAGGGTGCTTAGTGGTAGAGGATGGATCATATTAGATGTCCCATGGTGCTTAGTGGTAGAGGAAGGATCACATTAGATGTCCCAGGGTGCTTAGTGGTAGAGGATGGATCATATTAGATGTCCCAGGGTGCTTAGTGGTAGAGGATGGATCATATTAGATGTCCCATGGTGCTTAGTGGTAGAGGATGGATCATATTAGATGTCCCAGGGTGCTTAGTGGTAGAGGAAGGATCACATTAGATGTCCCAGGGTGCTTAGTGGTAGAGGAAGGATCATATTAGATGTCCCAGGGTGCTTAGTGGTAGAGGATGGATCATATTAGATGTCCCAGGGTGCTTAGTGGTAGAGGAAGGATCATATTAGATGTCCCAGGGTGCTTAGTGGTAGAGGATGGATCATATTAGATGTCCCAGGGTGCTTAGTGGTAGAGGAAGGATCATATTAGATGTCCCAGGGTGCTTAGTGGTAGAGGATGGATCATATTAGATGTCCCATGGTGCTTAGTGGTAGAGGAAGGATCATATTAGATGTCCCAGGGTGCTTAGTGGTAGAGGATGGATCATATTAGATGTCCCAGGGTGCTTAGTGGTAGAGGATGGATCATATTAGATGTCCCAGGGTGCTTAGTGGTAGAGGAAAGATCATATTAGATGTCCCATGGTGCTTAGTGGTAGAAGAAGGATCATATATAAGATGTCCCAGGGTGCTTAGTGGTAGAGGAAAGATCATATTAGATGTCCCATGGTGCTTAGTGGTAGAGGAAGGATCATATTAGATGTCCCAGGGTGCTTAGTGGTAGAGGAAGGATCACATTAGATGTCCCAGGGTGCTTAGTGGTAGAGGATGGATCATATTAGATGTCCCAGGGTGCTTAGTGGTAGAGGATGGATCATATTAGATGTCCCAGGGTGCTTAGTGGTAGAGGATGGATCATATTAGATGTCCCAGGGTGCTTAGTGGTAGAGGAAGGATCATATTAGATGTCCCAGGGTGCTTAGTGGTAGAGGAAGGATCATATTAGATGTCCCATGGTGCTTAGTGGTAGAGGATGGATCACATTAGATGTCCCAGGGTGCTTAGTGGTAGAGGAAGGATCACATTAGATGTCCCAGGGTGTTTAGAGGAAGGATCACATTAGATGTCCCAGGGTGCTTAGTGGTAGAGGATGGATCATATTAGATGTCCCAGGGTGCTTAGTGGTAGAGGAAGGATCATATTAGATGTCCCATGGTGCTTAGTGGTAGAGGATGGATCACATTAGATGTCCCAGGGTGCTTAGTGGTAGAGGAAGGATCATATTAGATGTCCCAGGGTGCTTAGTGGTAGAGGATGGATCATATTAGATGTCCCATGGTGCTTAGTGGTAGAGGAAGGATCATATTAGATGTCCCAGGGTGCTTAGAGGATGGATCATATTAGAGGTCCCATGGTGCTTAGAGGATGGATCATATTAGATGTCCCATGGTGCTTAGAGGAAGGATCATATTAGATGTCCCAGGGTGCTTAGAGGATGGATCATATTAGAGGTCCCATGGTGCTTAGAGGATGGATCATATTAGATGTCCCATGGTGCTTAGAGGAAGGATCATATTAGATGTCCCAGGGTGCTTAGTGGTAGAGGAAGGATCATATTAGATGTCCCAGGGTGCTTAGTGGTAGAGGATGGATCATATTAGATGTCCCAGGGTGCTTAGTGGTAGAGGAAGGATCATATTAGATGTCCCAGGGTGCTTAGAGGAAGGATCATATTAGATGTCCCAGGGTGCTTAGTGGTAGAGGAAGGATCACATTAGATGTCCCAGGGTGCTTAGTGGTAGAGGATGGATCATATTAGATGTCCCAGGGTGCTTAGAGGAAGGATCATATTAGATGTCCCATGGTGCTTAGTGGTAGAGGAAGGATCATATTAGATGTCCCATGGTGCTTAGTGGTAGAGGAAGGATCATATTAGATGTCCCAGGGTGCTTAGTGGTAGAGGAAGGATCATATTAGATGTCCCAGGGTGCTTAGTGGTAGAGGATGGATCATATTAGATGTCCCATGGTGCTTAGTGGTAGAGGAAGGATCATATTAGATGTCCCATGGTGCTTAGAGGATGGATCATATTAGATGTCCCATGGTGCTTAGAGGAAGGATCATATTAGATGTCCCAGGGTGCTTAGTGGTAGAGGATGGATCATATTAGATGTCCCAGGGTGCTTAGTGGTAGAGGATGGATCATATTAGATGTCCCAGGGTGCTTAGAGGAAGGATCATATTAGATGTCCCATGGTGCTTAGTGGTAGAGGAAGGATCATATTAGATGTCCCAGGGTGCTTAGTGGTAGAGGATGGATCATATTAGATGTCCCAGGGTGCTTAGTGGTAGAGGAAGGATCATATTAGATGTCCCAGGGTGCTTAGTGGTAGAGGATGGATCATATTAGATGTCCCAGGGTGCTTAGTGGTAGAGGAAGGATCATATTAGATGTCCCAGGGTGCTTAGTGGTAGAGGATGGATCATATTAGATGTCCCATGGTGCTTAGTGGTAGAGGAAGGATCATATTAGATGTCCCAGGGTGCTTAGTGGTAGAGGATGGATCATATTAGATGTCCCAGGGTGCTTAGTGGTAGAGGATGGATCATATTAGATGTCCCAGGGTGCTTAGTGGTAGAGGATGGATCATATTAGATGTCCCAGGGTGCTTAGTGGTAGAGGATGGATCATATTAGATGTCCCAGGGTGCTTAGTGGTAGAGGATGGATCATATTAGATGTCCCATGGTGCTTAGTGGTAGAGGATGGATCATATTAGATGTCCCAGGGTGCTTAGAGGAAGGATCATATTAGATGTCCCAGGGTGCTTAGTGGTAGAGGATGGATCATATTAGATGTCCCAGGGTGCTTAGTGGTAGAGGATGGATCATATTAGATGTCCCAGGGTGCTTAGAGGAAGGATCACATTAGATGTCCCAGGGTGCTTAGTGGAAGGATCACATTAGATGTCCCAGGGTGCTTAGAGGAAGGATCATATTAGATGTCCCAGGGTGCTTAGTGGTAGAGGAAGGATCACATTAGATGTCCCAGGGTGCTTAGTGGTAGAGGAAGGATCACATTAGATGTCCCAGGGTGCTTAGTGGTAGAGGAAGGATCACATTAGATGTCCCAGGGTGCTTAGAGGAAGGATCACATTAGATGTCCCAGGGTGCTTAGAGGAAGGATCACATTAGATGTCCCAGGGTGCTTAGAGGAAGGATCACATTAGATGTCCCAGGGTGCTTAGAGGAAGGATCACATTAGATGTCCCAGGGTGCTTAGAGGAAGGATCATATTAGATGTCCCATGGTGCTTAGTGGTAGAGGATGGATCATATTAGATGTCCCAGGGTGCTTAGAGGAAGGATCACATTAGATGTCCCAGGGTGCTTAGAGGAAGGATCACATTAGATGTCCCAGGGTGCTTAGTGGTAGAGGATGGATCATATTAGATGTCCCAGGGTGCTTAGTGGTAGAGGATGGATCATATTAGATGTCCCAGGGTGCTTAGTGGTAGAGGATGGATCATATTAGATGTCCCAGGGTGCTTAGTGGTAGAGGATGGATCATATTAGATGTCCCAGGGTGCTTAGTGGTAGAGGATGGATCATATTAGATGTCCCAGGGTGCTTAGAGGAAGGATCACATTAGATGTCCCAGGGTGCTTAGTGGTAGAGGATGGATCATATTAGATGTCCCAGGGTGCTTAGAGGAAGGATCACATTAGATGTCCCAGGGTGCTTAGAGGAAGGATCACATTAGATGTCCCAGGGTGCTTAGAGGAAGGATCACATTAGATGTCCCAGGGTGCTTAGAGGAAGGATCATATTAGATGTCCCAGGGTGCTTAGTGGTAGAGGAAGGATCATATTAGATGTCCCAGGGTGCTTAGTGGTAGAGGATGGATCATATTAGATGTCCCAGGGTGCTTAGAGGAAGGATCACATTAGATGTCCCAGGGTGCTTAGAGGAAGGATCACATTAGATGTCCCAGGGTGCTTAGTGGTAGAGGATGGATCATATTAGATGTCCCAGGGTCCTTAGTGGTAGAGGATGGATCATATTAGATGTCCCAGGGTGCTTAGTGGTAGAGGATGGATCATATTAGATGTCCCAGGGTGCTTAGTGGTAGAGGAAATATCATATTAGATGTCCCAGGGTGCTTAGTGGTAGAGGATGGATCATATTAGATGTCCCAGGGTGCTTAGTGGTAGAGGATGGATCATATTAGATGTCCCAGGGTGCTTAGTGGTAGAGGAAGGATCATATTAGATGTCCCAGGGTACTTAGTGGTAGAGGATGGATCACATTAGATGTCCCAGGGTGCTTAGTGGTAGAGGAAGGATCATATTAGATGTCCCAGGGTGCTTAGTGGTAGAGGATGGATCATATTAGATGTCCCATGGTGCTTAGTGGTAGAGGAAGGATCACATTAGATGTCCCAGGGTGCTTAGTGGTAGAGGAAGGATCACATTAGATGTCCCAGGGTGCTTAGTGGTAGAGGAAGGATCACATTAGATGTCCCAGGGTGCTTAGAGGAAGGATCATATTAGATGTCCCAGGGTGCTTAGTGGTAGAGGATGGATCATATTAGATGTCCCAGGGTGCTTAGTGGTAGAGGATGGATCATATTAGATGTCCCAGGGTGCTTAGTGGTAGAGGAAGGATCACATTAGATGTCCCAGGGTGCTTAGTGGTAGAGGATGGATCATATTAGATGTCCCAGGGTGCTTAGTGGTAGAGGAAGGATCATATTAGATGTCCCAGGGTGCTTAGTGGTAGAGGATGGATCATATTAGATGTCCCATGGTGCTTAGTGGTAGAGGATGGATCATATTAGATGTCCCAGGGTGCTTAGTGGTAGAGGAAAGATCATATTAGATGTCCCAGGGTGCTTAGTGGTAGAGGAAGGATCATATTAGATGTCCCAGGGTGCTTAGTGGTAGAGGAAGGATCATATTAGATGTCCCAGGGTGCTTAGTGGTAGAGGATGGATCATATTAGATGTCCCAGGGTGCTTAGAGGTAGAGGAAGGATCATATTAGATGTCCCATGGTGCTTAGTGGTAGAGGAAATATCATATTAGATGTCCCATGGTGCTTAGTGGTAGAGGAAGGATCATATTAGATGTCCCAGGGTGCTTAGTGGTAGAGGATGGATCACATTAGATGTCCCATGGTGCTTAGAGGAAGGATCATATTAGATGTCCCAGGGTGCTTAGTGGTAGAGGAAGGATCATATTAGATGTCCCAGGGTGCTTAGTGGTAGAGGATGGATCACATTAGATGTCCCATGGTGCTTAGAGGAAGGATCATATTAGATGTCCCATGGTGCTTAGTGGTAGAGGAAGGATCATATTAGATGTCCCATGGTGCTTAGTGGTAGAGGATGGATCACATTAGATGTCCCATGGTGCTTAGAGGAAGGATCATATTAGATGTCCCAGGGTGCTTAGTGGTAGAGGAAGGATCACATTAGATGTCCCAGGGTGCTTAGTGGTAGAGGAAGGATCATATTAGATGTCCCAGGGTGCTTAGTGGTAGAGGAAGGATCACATTAGATGTCCCAGGGTGCTTAGTGGTAGAGGATGGATCACATTAGATGTCCCAGGGTGCTTAGTGGTAGAGGAAAGATCATATTAGATGTCCCAGGGTGCTTAGTGGTAGAGGAAGGATCATATTAGATGTCCCAGGGTGCTTAGTGGTAGAGGAAGGATCATATTAGATGTCCCAGGGTGCTTAGTGGTAGAGGAAGGATCATATTAGATGTCCCATGGTGCTTAGTGGTAGAGGAAGGATCACATTAGATGTCCCAGGGTGCTTAGTGGTAGAGGAAAGATCATATTAGATGTCCCAGGGTGCTTAGTGGTAGAGGAAATATCATATTATATGTCCCATGGTGCTTAGTGGTAGAGGAAGGATCATATTAGATGTCCCAGGGTGCTTAGTGGTAGAGGATGGATCATATTAGATGTCCCAGGGTGCTTAGTGGTAGAGGAAGGATCATATTAGATGTCCCATGGTGCTTAGTGGTAGAGGAAATATCATATTAGATGTCCCATGGTGCTTAGTGGTAGAGGAAGGATCATATTAGATGTCCCAGGGTGCTTAGTGGTAGAGGAAGGATCACATTAGATGTCCCAGGGTGCTTAGAGGAAGGATCATATTAGATGTCCCAGGGTGCTTAGTGGTAGAGGAAGGATCACATTAGATGTCCCAGGGTGTTTAGTGGTAGAGGAAAGATCATATTAGATGTCCCAGGGTGCTTAGTGGTAGAGGAAGGATCATATTAGATGTCCCAGGGTGCTTAGTGGTAGAGGAAGGATCATATTAGATGTCCCAGGGTGCTTAGAGGAAGGATCATATTAGATGTCCCAGGGTACTTAGTGATACTCTACTCCACTCCGCAGGAGAGCATGGATGTAAGTCTATCACAAACACATGATGGAGTCAGTCGTGAAGACTCCTTCATCTCAGTGGGTGAGGACATCTGTCCCTTGGTGGAACCAGAGAACGAGCTGAGACGGAGAGACTGTCTGCTTCAGAGACTAGAGGAGAGCAGACAGGTCAATACAGAGGACAGAATAGAGCCAAGCCAGCTGTCGCCAGCTCCTCTACAGTCAACAGTAGAGTCAACAGTACAGTCTGGTGGTCAGACCAGTCACCTCTCAGTCCCCTCTGACAGACTGTCTCAGGACAATACCACGTCAGATACCACCAGCAAGCTCTCATCCTCCCCTTTGGTACCAAACAGAACATTGGACACAATGGATATCAGAAAGCTATCCTCTTCTCTCTGCAGTGTAACACACCAGCCTGACCATGCTAGTAAATTCTCCCCAACAGGGCTGAGTAGTCCTGGACAGAAACCAGTAGGTTCCAGACGCTTCTCGTCTCCTGGTCGATATCAGGGTGGTTTGGTAGAGAGGGCAACGCCAGACGGTCTAGATGAGATCTCAGCCTCTCTCCAGAGCATGATGGCAGAGACTGTGTTTCAGAGTGGGCCCAACACACAGCCCTGGGGAACGCCATCTGGGGAAGGGACCCTCTGCCCCTCCACAGGTTCCAGGGGCTCCACGCCTGACCCCATCCCTCCTGACCCACTCCCCAATCCAGCCTCTGCCAGGCTGTCTACCCTCACAGCCCTCCTGGCCAGACAGGGACTCCCTGGGGGTGCACAGGGGACAAGGTACCCCACACAGAGGGCCGATGTGGAGGGAGAGAGTCAGGGACGGAGCACAGTCAAGCCTAACAGCAGTACTCAGAGAGATGAGACAGTCAGGCCTAACAGCAGTACTCAGAGAGGTGAGGGATGCATGTTTCAAAATATGTGCAAACGTAGTACGCATTCTAGAAGTTCCCTCCGTGCTTCGTTTCGCATACATTGATTTAGACCTGTGCTCTAATTTGAGTGCTCTGAGCATGGTTACACAGAGTGACTAAACCCAGAGCCGCAACATCATGAGACTTCCGGGAACGCTTGAGTAGCAAAACAGACCGGGGTTTATAGAAGACTAAACAGACCAGACCGGGGTTTATAGAAGACCAACCAGACCAGACCGGGGTTTATAGAAGACCAAACAGACCAGACCGGGGGTTTATAGAAGACCAAACAGACCAGACCGGGGTTTGGGTTTATAGATGACCAAACAGACCAGTCCGGGGTTTGGGTTTATAGAAGACCAAACAGACCAGACTGGGGTTTATAGAAGACCAAACAGACCAGACCGGGGGTTTATAGAAGACCAAACAGACCAGATCGGGGTTTATAGAAGACCCAACAGACCAGACCGGGGTTTATAGAAGACCAAACAGACCAGACCGGGTTTATAGAAGACCCAACAGACCAGACCGGGGTTTGGGGTTTATAGAAGACCAAACAGACCAGACCGGGGGTTTATAGAAGACCAAACAGACCAGACCGGGGGTTTATAGAAGACCAAACAGACCAGACCGGGGTTTATAGAAGACCAAACAGACCAGATCAGGGTTTATAGAAGACCAAACAGACCAGACCGGGGTTTATAGAAGACCCAACAGACCAGACCGGGGTTTGGGGTTTATAGAAGACCAAACAGACCAGACCGGGGGTTTATAGAAGACCAAACAGACCAGATCGGGGTTTATAGAAGACCAAACAGACCAGACCGGGGGCTTATAGAAGACCAAACAGACCAGACCGGGGGTTTATAGAAGACCGAACAGACCAGACCGGGGTTTGGGTTTATAGAAGACCAAACAGACCAGACCGGGGGTATATAGAAGACCAAACAGACCAGACCGGGGTTTATAGAAGACCCAACAGACCAGACCGGGGTTTGGGGTTTATAGAAGAACAAACAGACCAGACCGGGGGTTTATAGAAGACCAAACAGACCAGACCGGGGGTTTATAGAAGACCAAACAGACCAGACCGGGGGTTTATAGAAGACCAAACAGACCAGACCGGGGGTTTATAGAAGACCAAAAAGACCAGACCGGGGTTTATAGAAGACCAAACAGACCAGACCGGGGTTTATAGAAGACCGAACAGACCAGACCGGGGTTTGGGTTTATAGAAGACCAAACAAACCAGACCGGGGTTTGGGTTTATAGAAGACCAAACAGACCAGACCGGGGTTTATAGAAGACCAAACAGACCAGACCGGGGTTTGGGGTTTATAGAAGACCAAACAGACCAGACCGGGGTTTATAGAAGACCAACCAGACCAGACCGGGGTTTATAGAAGATCAACCAGACCAGACCTGGGTTTATAGAAGACCAAACAGACCAGACCGGGGTTTATAGAAGACCAACCAGACCAGACCGGGGTTTATAGAAGACCAAACAGACCAGACCGGGGTTTATAGAAGACCAAAAAGACCAGACCGGGGTTTATAGAAGACCAACCAGACCAGACCGGGGTTTGTAGAAGACCAAACAGACCAGACCGGGGTTTATAGAAGACCAAACAGACCAGACCGGGGTTTATAGAAGACCAAACAGACCAGACCGGGGTTTGGGGTTTATAGAAGACCAAACAGACCAGACCGGGGTTTGGGATTTATAGAAGACCAAACAGACCATACCGGGGTTTGGGTTTATAGAAGACCAAACAGACCAGACCGGGGTTTATAGAAGACCAAACAGACCAGACCGGGGTTTATAGAAGACCAACCAGACCAGACCGGGGTTTATAGAAGACCAAACAGACCAGACCGGGGTTTATAGAAGACCAAACAGACCAGACCGGGGTTTATAGAAGACCAAACAGACCAGACCGGGATTTATAGAAGACCCAACAGACCAGACTGGGGTTTGGGGTTTATAGAAGACCAAACAGACCAGACTGGGGTTTATAGAAGACCAAACAGACCAGACCGGGGTTTATAGAAGACCCAACAGAACAGACTGGGGTTTGGGGTTTATAGAAGACCCAACAGACCAGACCGGGGTTTGGGGTTTATAGAAGACCAAACAGACCAGACCGGGGTTTATAGAAGACCAAACAGACCAGACCGGGGGTTTATAGAAGAGCCAACAGACCAGACCGGGGTTTGGGTTTATAGAAGACCAGACAGACCAGACCGGGGTTTGGGTTTATAGTAGACCAAACAGACCAGACCGGGGTTTATAGAAGACCAAACAGACCATACCGGGGTTTATAGAAGACCAAACAGACCAGACCGGGGTATTTAGAAGTCCAAACAGACCAGACCGGGGTTTATAGAAGACCCAACAGACCAGACTGGGGTTTGAGGTTCATAGAAGACCAAACAGACCAGACCGGGGTTTATAGAAGACCAAACAGACCAGACCGGGGTTTATAGACGACCAAACAGACCAGACCGGGGTTTGGGGTTTATACAAGACCAAACAGACCAGACCGGGGTTTGGGGTTTATAGAAGACCCAACAGACCAGACTGGGGTTTGGGGTTTATAGAAAACCAAACAGACCAGACTGGGGTTTATAGAAGACCAAACAGACCAGACCGGGTTTTATAGAAGACCAAACAGACCAGACCAGGGTTTATAGAAGACCAAACAGACCAGACCGGGGTTTATAGAAGACCAACCAGACCAGACCGGGGTTTATAGAAGACCAAACAGACCAGACCGGGGTTTGTAGAAGACCAAACAGACCAGACCGGGGTTTATAGAAGACCAAACAGACCAGACCGGGATTTATAGAAGACCCAACAGACCAGACCGGGGTTTATAGAAGACCAACCAGACCAGACCGGGGTTTATAGAAGACCAAACAGACCAGACCGGGGTTTATAGAAGACCAAACAGACCAGACCGGGGTTTATAGAAGACCAAACAGACCAGACCGGGATTTATAGAAGACCCAACAGACCAGACTGGGATTTGGGGTTTATAGAAGACCAAACAGACCAGACTGGGGTTTATAGAAGACCAAACAGACCAGACCGGGGTTTATAGAAGACCCAACAGACCAGACTGGGGTTTGGGGTTTATAGAAGACCAAACAGACCAGACCGGGGTTTATAGAAGACCAAACAGACCAGACCGGGGGTTTATAGAAGAGCCAACAGACCAGACCGGGGTTTGGGTTTATAGAAGACCAAACAGACCAGACCGGGGTTTGGGTTTATAGTAGACCAAACAGACCAGACCGGGGTTTATAGAAGACCAAACAGACCAGACTGGGATTTGGGGTTTATAGAAGACCAAACAGACCAGACCGGGGTTTATAGAAGACCAAACAGACCCGACCGGGGGTTTATAGAAGAGCCAACAGACCAGACCGGGGTTTGGGTTTATAGAAGACCAAACAGAACAGACTGGGGTTTGGGGTTTATAGAAGACCAAACAGACCAGACTGGGGTTTATAGAAGACCAAACAGACCAGACCGGGGTTTATAGAAGACCCAACAGACCAGACCGGGGTTTGGGGTTTATAGAAGACCAAACAGACCAGACCGGGGTTTATAGAAGACCAAACAGACCAGACCGGGGTTTATAGAAGACCAAACAGACCAGACCGGGGTTTATAGAAGACCAAACAGACCAGACCGGGGTTTAGAGAAGACCAAACAGACCAGACCGGGGTTTATAGAAGACCAAACAGACCAGACCGGGGTTTATAGAAGACCAACCAGACCAGACCGGGGTTTATAGAAGATCAACCAGACCAGACCGGGGTTTATAGAAGACCAAACAGACCAGACCGGGGTTTATAGAAGACCAAACAGACCAGACAGGGGTTTATAGAAGACCAAACAGACCAGACCGGGGTTTATAGAAGACCAACCAGACCAGACCGGGGTTTATAGAAGACCAAACAGACCAGACCGGGGTTTATAGAAGACCAAACAGACCAGACCGGGGTTTGGGGTTCATAGAAGACCAAACAGACCAGACCGGGGTTTGGGGTTTAGAGAAGACCAAACAGACCAGACCGGGGTTTGGGGTTTATAGAAGACCAAGCAGACCAGACCGGGGTGTGGGGTTTAGAGAAGACCAAACAGACCAGACCGGGGTTTGGGGTTTATAGAAGACCCAACAGACCAGACTGGGGTTTGGGGTTTATAGAAGACCCAACAGACCAGACTGGGGTTTGGGGTTTATAGAAGACCCAACAGACCAGACTGGGGTTTGGGGTTTAGAGAAGACCATGTCAGTGATGAAACATAATTTTTTAGTTGTTAATTTTCTCCAAATGTAAAGGTACCACCCAGAGTCAAGACAATGTCTTCAGTAATTCAACATGTTAATACTCCAACCTGGTGAAAGTGATAAACTGACACGTTTTCATTTTCTTACAAAATAACTCCATTCTCAAAGAGGGGCCTTTTTAATTTGACATCCGGGCACATGCTCAGTTCGTTACCAGACGACCATTAGACCCCATGACGTGTTTCTGGACATGAGCTCAGCTAGCCCACGTCACCATGACAACAGCTACAGGTGTGATGAGGGATTTCTATTTAGAGAAGCAGTTTTCATACTGTACTGTCTATAACATAGACTAGTAGTACTGTTAGGCAGTAATAGTAGATCAATGGCTTCAAGAGGCTTTGTAGAGAATGTCTGTCAGAGTGAGATTGGGTCAGAATACTGTTGAAACGGTTTCCTTTACCCTGAAAGATACTTCTGATCTCACGATGCACCGGGTCTCTGGGGTCTGTGTCTCAGGTGTAGATGGCATGCCTTGGAGCAGACCTGGCCTGAGGGCTGTGTTCAGTATGTCTCATACCAGGGGAGAGGATATCTCTTAGAGGTGATCCTCTCTCTCTCTGTCTCTCTCTGTCTCTCTCTCTTCCTCTGTCTCTCTCTCTCTCTGTCTCTCTGAGTAGAAGACTTCCATTGGAGCAGACCTGGCCTGAGGGCTGTGTTCAGTATGTCTCATAACAGGGGAGAGGATATCTCTTAGAGGCTTGATTCTCTCTCTCTGTCTCTCTCTCTCTCTCTCTCAGTAGAAGACTTCCATTGGAGCAGACCTGCCCTGGGGGACTGCTTGTTCCCGGTGCGGGGCTGTGTCCTCAGGGTTGACCACCCTCCGGTCCTGGGCAGAGGGGAGCCTAGAGGATACTTCACCCAGAGCCTAATCTACACAGCCAGTCCTCCACACACAGGCACAGGTCAGCTCTTCTTCTACACAGCCAGTCCTCCACACACAGGTCAGCTCTTCTTCTACACAGCCAGTCCTCCACACACAGGTCAGCTCTTCTTCTACACAGCCAGTCCTCCACACACAGGTCAGCTCTTCTTCTACACAGCCAGTCCTCCACACACAGGTCAGCTCTTCTTCTACACAGCCAGTCCTCCACACACAGGTCAGCTCTTCTTCTACACAGCCAGTCCTCCACACACAGGTCAGCTCTTCTTCTACACAGCCAGTCCTCCACACACAGGTCAATTCTTCTTCTACACAGCCAGTCCTCCACACACAGGTCAGCTCTTCTTCTACACAGCCAGTCCTCCACACACAGGTCAGCTCTTCTTCTACACAGCCAGTCCTCCACACACAGGTCAGCTCTTCTTCTACACAGCCAGTCCTCCACACACAGGTCAGCTCTTCTTCTACACAGCCAGTCCTCCACACACAGGTCAGCTCTTCATCTACACAGCCAGTCCTCCACACACAGGTCAGCTCTTCTTCTACACAGCCAGTCCTCCACACACAGGTCAGCTCTTCTTCTACACAGCCAGTCCTCCACACACAGGTCAGCTCTTCTTCTACACAGCCAGTCCTCCACACACAGGTCAGCTCTTCTTCTACACAGCCAGTCCTCCACACACAGGTCAGCTCTTCTTCTACACAGCCAGTCCTCCACACACAGGTCAGCTCTTCTTCTACACAGCCAGTCCTCCACACACAGGTCAATTCTTCTTCTACACAGCCAGTCCTCCACACACAGGTCAGCTCTTCTTCTACACAGCCAGTCCTCCACACACAGGTCAGCTCTTCTTCTACACAGCCAGTCCTCCACACACAGGTCAGCTCTTCATCTACACAGCCAGTCCTCCACACACAGGTCAGCTCTTCATCTACACAGCCAGTCCTCCACACACAGGTCAGCTCTTCTTCTACACAGCCAGTCCTCCACACACAGGTCAGCTCTTCTTCTACACAGCCAGTCCTCCACACACAGGTACAGGTCAGCTCTTCTTCTACACAGCCAGTCCTCCACACACAGGTCAGCTCTTCTTCTACACAGCCAGTCCTCCACACACAGGTCAGCTCTTCTTCTACACAGCCAGTCCTCCACACACAGGTCAGCTCTTCATCTACAAAGCCAGTCCTCCACACACAGGTCAGCTCTTCATCTACACAGCCAGTCCTCCACACACAGGTCAGCTCTTCTTCTACACAGCCAGTCCTCCACACACAGGTCAGCTCTTCTTCTACACAGCCAGTCCTCCACACACAGGTCAGCTCTTCTTCTACACAGCCAGTCCTCCACACACAGGTCAGCTCTTCTTCTACACAGCCAGTCCTCCACACACAGGTCAGCTCTTCTTCTACAAAGCCAGTCCTCCACACACAGGTCAGCTCTTCTTCTACACAGCCAGTCCTCCACACACAGGTCAATTCTTCTTCTACACAGCCAGTCCTCCACACACAGGTCAGCTCTTCATCTACACAGCCAGTCCTCCACACACAGGTCAGCTCTTCTTCTACACAGCCAGTCCTCCACACACAGGTCAGCTCTTCATCTACACAGCCAGTCCTCCACACACAGGTCAGCTCTTCATCTACACAGCCAGTCCTCCACACACAGGTCAGCTCTTCTTCTACACAGCCAGTCCTCCACACACAGGTCAGCTCTTCTTCTACACAGCCAGTCCTCCACACACAGGTACAGGTCAGCTCTTCTTCTACACAGCCAGTCCTCCACACACAGGTCAGCTCTTCTTCTACACAGCCAGTCCTCCACACACAGGCACAGGTCAATTCTTCTTCTACACAGCCAGTCCTCCACACACAGGTCAGCTCTTCTTCTACACAGCCAGTCCTCCACACACAGGTCAGCTCTTCTACTTCTTCTTCTTCTTCTCTTTGTCAATGTATTGGAATCTATTTTGCATACCTTTAGTGTAAATAGTGAACATACATTTTTAAAAGGTGAATTAAAAAAAGCTTGATATCAATATATTTGAATGTATTTAGCCTACACTCTGTATAGTCAGTGGACATGTATTTAGCCTACACTCTGTATAGTCAGTGGTATTTAGCCTACACTCTCTATAGTCAGTGGACATGCATTTAGCCTACACTCTGTATAGTCAGTGGTATTTAGCCTACACTCTGTGTAGTATTTAGCCTACACTCTGTATAGTCAGTGGTATTTAGCCTACACTCTGTATAGTCAGTGGCCATGTATTTAGCCTACACGCTGTGTAGTATTTAGCCTACACTCTGTATAGTATTTAGCCTACACTCTGTATAGTATTTAGCCTACACTCTGTATAGTCACATGTATTTAGCCTACACTCTGTGTAGTATTTAGCCTACACTCTGTATAGTCAGTGGTATTTAGCCTACACTCTGTATAGTCAGTGGACATGCATTTAGCCTACACTCTGTATAGTCAGTGGTATTTAGACTACACTCTGTATAGTATTTAGCCTACACTCTGTATAGTCAGTGGGCATGTATTTAGCCTACACTCTGTATAGTCAGTGGCCATGTATTTAGCCTACACTCTGTGTAGTATTTAGCCTACACTCTGTATAGTATTTAGCCTACACTCTGTATAGTATTTAGCCTACACTCTGTATAGTATTTAGCCTACACTCTGTATAGTCACATGTATTTAGCCTACACTCTGTGTAGTATTTAGCCTACACTCTGTATAGTCAGTGGTATTTAGCCTACACTCTGTATAGTATTTAGCCTACACTCTGTATAGTCACATGTATTTAGCCTACACTCTGTGTAGTATTTAGCCTACACTCTGTATAGTATTTAGCCTACACTCTGTATAGTATTTAGCCTACACTCTGTATAGTATTTAGCCTACACTCTGTATAGTCAGTGGTATTTCGCCTACACTCTGTATAGTCAGTGGTATTTAGCCTACACTCTGTATAGTCAGTGGACATGCATTTAGCCTACACTCTGTATAGTCAGTGGTATTTAGCCTACACTCTGTGTAGTATTTAGCCTACACTCTGTATAGTATTTAGCCTACACTCTGTATAGTATTTAGCCTACACTCTGTATAGTATTTAGCCTACACTCTGTATAGTATTTAGCCTACACTCTGTATAGTCAGTGGGCATGTATTTAGCCTACACTCTGTGTAGTATTTAGCCTACACTCTGTATAGTATTTAGCCTACAATCTGTATAGTCACATGTATTTAGCCTACACTCTGTGTAGTATTTAGCCTACACTCTGTATAGTCAGTGGTATTTAGCCTACACTCTGTATAGTATTTAGCCTACACTCTGTATAGTCACATGTATTTAGCCTACACTCTGTGTAGTATTTAGCCTACACTCTGTATAGTATTTAGCCTACACTCTGTATAGTATTTAGCCTACACTCTGTATAGTCAGTGGTATTTAGCCTACACTCTGTATAGTATTTAGCCTACACTCTGTATAGTATTTAGCCTACATTCTGTATAGTCAGTGGACATGTTTTTAGCCTACACTCTGTATAGTCAGTGGTATTTAGCCTACACTCTGTATAGTCAGTGGTATTTAGCCTACACTCTGTATAGTCAGTGGACATGCATTTAGCCTACACTCTGTATAGTCAGTGGTATTTAGCCTACACTCTGTGTAGTATTTAGCCTACACTCTGTATAGTATTTAGCCTACACTCTTTATAGTATTTAGCCTACACTCTGTATAGTATTTAGCCTACACTCTGTATAGTCAGTGGTATTTAGCCTACACTCTGTATAGTATTTAGCCTACACTCTGTATAGTATTTAGCCTACACTCTGTATAGTCAGTGGTATTTAGCCTACACTCTGTATAGTATTTAGCCTACACTCTGTATAGTATTTCGCCTACACTCTGTATAGTCAGGGGGCATGTATTTAGCCTACACTCTGTATAGTCAGTGGTATTTAGCCTACACTCTGTATAGTATTTAGCCTACACTCTGTATAGTCACATGTATTTAGCCTACACTCTGTGTAGTATTTAGCCTACACTCTGTATAGTATTTAGCCTACACTCTGTATAGTATTTAGCCTACACTCTGTGTATTATTTAGCCTACACTCTGTATAGTCAGTGGTATTTAGCCTACACTCTGTATAGTATTTAGCCTACACTCTGTATAGTCACATGTATTTAGCCTACACTCTGTGTAGTATTTAGCCTACACTCTGTATAGTCAGTGGTATTTAGCCTACATTCTGTATAGTATTTAGCCTACACTCTGTATAGTATTTAGCCTACATTATGTATAGTCAGTGGACATGTTTTTAGCCTACACTCTGTATAGTCAGTGGTATTTAGCCTACACTCTGTATAGTCAGTGGTATTTAGCCTACACTCTGTATAGTCAGTGGACATGCATTTAGCCTACACTCTGTATAGTCAGTGGTATTTAGCCTACACTCTGTGTAGTATTTAGCCTACACTCTGTATAGTATTTAGCCTACACTCTGTATAGTATTTAGCCTACACTCTGTATAGTCAGTGGTATTTAGCCTACACTCTGTATAGTATTTAGCCTACACTCTGTATAGTATTTAGCCTACACTCTGTATAGTCAGTGGTATTTAGCCTACACTCTGTATAGTATTTAGCCTACACTCTGTATAGTATTTAGCCTACACTCTGTATAGTCAGGGGGCATGTATTTAGCCTACACTCTGTGTAGTATTTAGCCTACACTCTGTATAGTATTTAGCCTACACTCTGTATAGTATTTAGCCTACACTCTGTATAGTACTTAGCCTACACTCTGTATAGTATTTAGCCTACACTCTGTATAGTCAGTGGGCATGTATTTAGCCTACACTCTGTATAGTATTTAGCCTACACTCTGTATAGTATTTAGCCTACACTCTGTATAGTCAGTGGTATTTAGCCTACACTCTGTATAGTATTTAGCCTACACTCTGTATAGTCAGTGGTATTTAGCCTACACTCTGTATAGTCAGTGGTATTTAGCCTACACTCTGTATAGTATTTAGCCTACACTCTGTATAGTATTTAGCCTACACTCTGTATAGTATTTAGCCTACACTCTGTATAGTATTTAGCCTACACTCTGTATAGTCAGTGGTATTTAGCCTACACTCTGAGTAGTCAGTGGCCATGTATTTAGCCTACACTCTGTATAGTATTTAGCCTACACTCTGTATAGTATTTAGCCTACACTCTGTATAGTCAGTGGTATTTAGTGTAGTCAGGGGACATGTATTTAGCCTACACTCTGTGGTATTTAGCCTACACTCTGTATAGTCAGTGGCCATGTATTTAGCCTACACTCTGTATAGTCAGTGGCCATGTATTTAGCCTACACTCTGTATAGTATTTAGCCTACACTCTGTATAGTATTTAGCCTACACTCTGTATAGTATTTAGCCTACACTCTGTATAGTATTTAGCCTACACTCTGTGTAGTATTTAGCCTACACTCTGTATAGTATTTAGCCTACACTCTGTATAGTATTTAGCCTACACTCTGTATAGTATTTAGCCTACACTCTGTATAGTATTTAGCCTACACTCTGTATAGTCAGTGGTATTTAGTGTAGTCAGGGGACATGTATTTAGCCTACACTCTGTGGTATTTAGCCTACACTCTGTATAGTCAGTGGCCATGTATTTTCCAAAGGTAAATTAAAAAAACATACTTTTCCCCCTCAGGTTACGGAGCCGACAAAAACCTAAATGTGAGAGGAGATATCAAGAGTAAGTCCTTCACCTGTTACTGTGAGATGGTTAGATATCTATGTTACTGTGAGATGGTTAGATATCTATGTTACTGTGAGGTGGTTTGATATCTATGTTACTGTGAGATGGTTTGATATCTATGTTACTGTGAGGTGGTTAGATATCTATGTTACTGTGAGGTGGTTTGATATCTATGTTACTGTGAGATGGTTTGATATCTATGCTACTGTGAGATGGTTAGATATCTATGTTACTGTGAGGTGGTTTGATATCTATGTTACTGTGAGATGGTTTGATATCTATGTTACTGTGAGGTGGTTTGATATCTATGTTACTGTGAGATGGTTAGATATCTATGTTGGTTTGATATCTATGTTACTGTGAGATGGTTTGATATCTATGTTACTGTGAGGTGGTTTGATATCTATGTTACTGTGAGATGGTTTGATATCTATGTTACTGTGAGATGGTTAGATATCTATGTTGGTTTGATATCTATGTTACTGTGAGATGGTTTGATATCTATGTTACTGTGAGGTGGTTTGATATCTATGTTACTGTGAGATGGTTAGATATCTATGTTACTGTGAGATGGTTTGATATCTATGTTACTGTGAGATGGTTTGATATCTATGTTACTGTGAGGTGGTTTGATATCTATGTTACTGTGAGATGGTTAGATATCTATGTTACTGTGAGATGGTTTGATATCTATGTTACTGTGAGATGGTTTGATATCTATGTTACTGTGAGGTGGTTTGATCTCTATGTTACTGTGAGATGGTTTGATATCTATGTTACTGTGAGATGGTTTGATATCTATGTTACTGTGAGATGGTTTGATATCTATGTTACTGTGAGATGGTTTGATATCTGTTACTGTGAGATGGTTAGATATCTATGTTACTGTGAGATGGTTTGATATCTATGTTACTGTGAGATGGTTAGATATCTATGTTACTGTGAGATGGTTAGATATCTATGTTACTGTGAGATGGTTTGATATCTATGTTACTGTGAGATGGTTAGATATCTATGTTACTGTGAGATGGTTTGATATCTATGTTACTGTGAGATGGTTTGATATCTATGTTACTGTGAGATAGTTAGATATCTATGTTACTGTGAGATGGTTAGATATCTATGTTACTGTGAGATGGTTTGATATCTATGTTACTGTGAGATGGTTAGATATCTATGTTGGTTTGATATCTATGCTACTGTGAGATGGTTAGATATCTATGTTACTGTGAGATGGTTAGATATCTATGTTACTGTGAGATGGTTTGATATCTATGTTACTGTGAGATGGTTAGATATCTATGTTACTGTGAGATGGTTTGATCTCTATGTTACTGTGAGATGGTTTGATATCTATGTTACTGTGAGATGGTTTGATATCTATGTTACTGTGAGATGGTTTGATCTCTATGTTACTGTGAGATGGTTTGATATCTATGTTACTGTGAGATGGTTTGATATCTATGTTACTGTGGGATGGTTTGATATCTATGTTACTGTGAGATGGTTAGATATCTATGTTGCTGTGAGATGGTTAGATATCTATGTTACTGTGAGATGGTTTGATATCTATGTTACTGTGAGATGGTTAGATATCTATGTTGCTGTGAGATGGTTTGATATCTATGCTACTGTGAGATGGTTTGATATCTATGTTACTGTGAGATGGTTAGATATCTATGTTGCTGTGAGATGGTTTGATATCTATGTTGCTGTGAGATGGTTTGATATCTATGCTACTGTGAGATGGTTTGATATCTATGTTACTGTGAGATGGTTAGATATCTATGTTACTGTGAGATGGTTTGATATCTATGTTACTGTGAGATAGTTAGATATCTATGTTACTGTGAGATGGTTAGATATCTATGTTACTGTGAGATGGTTTGATATCTATGTTACTGTGAGATGGTTAGATATCTATGTTACTGTGAGATGGTTTGATATCTATGTTACTGTGAGATAGTTAGATATCTATGTTACTGTGAGATGGTTAGATATCTATGTTACTGTGAGATGGTTTGATCTCTATGTTACTGTGAGATGGTTTGATATCTATGTTACTGTGAGATGGTTTGATATCTATGTTACTGTGAGATGGTTTGATCTCTATGTTACTGTGAGATGGTTTGATATCTATGTTGCTGTGAGATGGTTTGATATCTATGTTACTGTGAGATGGTTTGATATCTATGTTGCTGTGAGATGGTTTGATATCTATGTTGCTGTGAGATGGTTTGATATCTATGTTGCTGTGAGATGGTTAGATATCTATGTTGCTGTGAGATGGTTTGATATCTATCTTACTGTGAGATGGTTAGATATCTATGTTGGTTTGATATCTATGTTACTGTGAGATGGTTAGATATCTATGTTACTGTGAGATGGTTTGATCTCTATGTTACTGTGAGATGGTTTGATATCTATGTTACTGTGAGATGGTTTGATATCTATGTTACTGTGAGATGGTTTGATCTCTATGTTACTGTGAGATGGTTTGATATCTATGTTGCTGTGAGATGGTTTGATATCTATGTTACTTTGAGATGGTTTGATATCTATGTTGCTGTGAGATGGTTTGATATCTATGTTGCTGTGAGATGGTTTGATATCTATGTTGCTGTGAGATGGTTAGATATCTATGTTGCTGTGAGATGGTTTGATCTCTATGTTACTGTGAGATGGTTAGATATCTATGTTACTGTGAGATGGTTTGATATCTATGTTACTGTGAGATGGTTTGATATCTATGTTACTGTGAGATGGTTTGATATCTATGTTACTGTGAGATGGTTTGATACTGTGAGATGGTTTGATCTCTATGTTACTGTGAGATGGTTTGATATCTATGTTACTGTGAGATGGTTTGATATCTATGTTACTGTGAGATGGTTTGATACTGTGAGATGGTTTGATATCTATGTTACTGTGAGATGGTTTGATACTGTGAGATGGTTTGATATCTATGTTGCTGTGCTCAGTAAACGCTGTGAGACCACTGCATGCAGTACGCCTCCCTGTCCACAAGGGGGAGATGGAGACAACTTTCTGAAATCAGTCTCATGGTAGTCTATGGTAACAGTCTCATGGTAGTAGATATAGAAGTCTATGGTAACAGTCTCATGGTAGTAGATATAGAAGTCTATGGTAACAGTCTCATGGTAGTAGATATAGAAGTCTATGGTAACAGTCTCATGGTAGTAGATATAGAAGTCTATAGTAACAGTCTCATGGTAGTCTATGGTAACAGTCTCATGGTAGTCTATGGTAACAGTCTCATGGTTAGAAACAGGAATCTGGTCCAGCAGCTATGATGGATTTGACACGTTCCTTGTTAGAAACGTAAACCAACTGTCGTGCTGAGGAGGGCGTAGTGTGATATACAGTAGTGTATGGCGTGGTATGTAGCATGTAGCGTGGTATGTAGCGTGTGGTATGTAGCGTGGTATGGAAGGTGTTTACTAGTCTTGGTCGTGGTATGTAGCGTGGTATGGAAGGTGTTTACTAGTGTTGGTCATGGTATGTAGCGTGGTATGTAGCGTGTGGTATGTAGCGTGGTATGGAAGGTGTTTACTAGTCTTGGTCGTGGTATGTAGCGTGGTATGGAAGGTGTTTACTAGTCTTGGTCGTGGTATGTAGCGTGGTATGTGGCGTGGTATGGAAGGTGTTTACTAGTGTTGGTCGTGGTATGTAGCGTGGTATGTAGCGTGGTATGGAAGGTGTTTACTAGTCTTGGTCGTGGTATGTAGTGTGGTATGTAGCGTGGTATGGAAGGTGTTTACTAGTCTTGGTCGTGGTATGTAGTGTGGTATGGAAGGTGTTTACTAGTGTTGGTCGTGGTATGTAGCGTGGTATGGAAGGTGTTTACTAGTCTTGGTCGTGGTATGTAGCGTGGTGTGGAAGGTGTTTACTGGTCGTGGTATGTAGTGTGGTATGGAAGGTGTTTACTAGTCTTGGTCGTGGTATGTAGCGTGGTATGGAAGGTGTTTACTAGTCTTGGTCGTGGTATGTAGTGTGGTATGGAAGGTGTTTACTAGTCTTGGTCGTGGTATGTAGTGTGGTATGTAGCGTGGTATGGAAGGTGTTTACTAGTCTTGGTCGTGGTATGTAGCGTGGTATGGAAGGTGTTTACTAGTCTTGGTCGTGGTATGTAGTGTGGTATGGAAGGTGTTTACTAGTCTTGGTCGTGGTATGTAGCGTGTTTACTGGTCGTGGTATGTAGTGTGGTATGGAAGGTGTTTACTAGTCGTGGTATGTAGTGTGGTATGGAAGGTGTTTACTAGTCGTGGTATGTAGTGTGGTATGGAATGTGTTTACTGGTCGTGGTATGTAGTGTGGTATGGAAGGTGTTTACTAGTCTTGGTCGTGGTATGTAGTGTGGTATGGAAGGTGTTTACTAGTCTTGGTCGTGGTATGTAGCGTGTTTACTGGTCGTGGTATGTAGTGTGGTATGGAAGGTGTTTACTAGTCGTGGTATGTAGTGTGGTATGGAAGGTGTTTACTAGTCGTGGTATGTAGTGTGGTATGGAAGGTGTTTACTAGTCGTGGTATGTAGCGTGTTTACTAGTCTTGGTCGTGGTATGTAGTGTGGTATGGAAGGTGTTTACTAGTCTTGGTTGTGGTATGTAGCGTGGTATGGAAGGTGTTTACTAGTCTTGGTCGTGGTATGTAGCATGGTATGGAAGGTGTTTACTAGTCTTGGTTGTGGTATGTAGCGTGGTATGGAAGGTGTTTACTAGTCTTGGTCGTGGTATGTAGTGTGGTATGTAGCGTGGTATGGAAGGTGTTTACTAGTCTTGGTCGTGGTATGTAGCGTGGTATGGAAGGTGTTTACTAGTCTTGGTCGTGGTATGTAGCGTGGTATGGAAGGTGTTTACTAGTCTTGGTCGTGGTATGTAGTGTGGTATGTAGCGTGGTATGGAGGTGTTTACTAGTCTTGGTCGTGGTATGTAGCGTGGTATGTAGCGTGGTATGGAAGGTGTTTACTAGTCTTGGTCGTGGTATGTAGCGTGGTATGGAAGGTGTTTACTAGTCTTGGTCGTGGTATGTAGCGTGGTATGGAGGTGTTTACTAGTCTTGGTTGTGGTATGTAGCGTGGTGTGGAAGGTGTTTACTAGTCTTGGTCGTGGTATGTAGTGTGGTATGTAGCGTGGTATGGAAGGTGTTTACTAGTGTTGGTCGTGGTATGTAGCGTGTGGTATGTAGCGTGGTATGGAATGTGTTTACTAGTCTTGGTCGTGGTATGTAGCGTGGTATGGAAGGTGTTTACTAGTCGTGGTCGTGGTATGTAGTGTGGTATGTAGCGTGGTATGGAAGGTGTTTACTAGTCTTGGTCGTGGTATGTAGTGTGGTATGGAAGGTGTTTACTAGTCTTGGTCGTGGTATGTAGTGTGGTATGTAGCGTGGTATGGAAGGTGTTTACTAGTGTTGGTCGTGGTATGTAGCGTGGTATGGAATGTGTTTACTAGTCTTGGTCGTGGTATGTAGCGTGGTATGTAGCGTGGTATGGAAGGTGTTTACTAGTCTTGGTCGTGGTATGTAGCGTGGTATGGAATGTGTTTACTAGTCTTGGTCGTGGTATGTAGTGTGGTATGTAATGTGTTTACTAGACGTGGTGTGGTATGTAGTGTGGTATGTAGCGTGGTATGGAAGGTGTTTACTAGTCTTGGTCGTGGTATGTAGCGTGGTATGTAGCATGGTATGGAAGATGTTTACTAGTCTTGGTCGTGGTATGTAGCGTGGTATGGAAGGTGTTTACTAGTGTTGGTCGTGGTATGTAGCGTGGTATGGGAGGCGTTTACTAGTCTTGGTCGTGGTATGTAGCGTGTTTACTGGTCGTGGTATGGAGCGTGGTATGTAGCGTGGTATGGAAGGTGTTTACTAGTGTTGGTCGTGGTATGTAGCGTGGTATGTAGCGTGGTATGGAAGGTGTTTACTAGTCTTGGTCGTGGTATGTAGCGTGTTTACTGGTCGTGGTATGTAGCATGTAGCATGGTATGTAGCGTGTGGTATGTAGCGTGGTATGGAAGGTGTTTACTAGTCTTGGTCGTGGTATGTAGCGTGGTATGGAAGGTGTTTACTAGTCTTGGTCGTGGTATGTAGCGTGTGGTATGTAGCGTGGTATGGAAGGTGTTTACTAGTCTTGGTCGTGGTATGTAGTGTGTTTACTAGTCTTGGTGTGATATGTAGCGTGTGTTATGTAGCGTGGTATGGCAGGTGTTTACTAGTCTTGGTCGTGGTATGTAGTGTGTTTACTAGTCTTGGTGTGATATGTAGCGTGGTATGTAGCGTGGTATGGCAGGTGTTTACTAGTCTTGGTTGTGGTATGGAATGTGTTTACTAGTCTTGGTCGTGGTATGTAATGTGTTTACTAGACGTGGTGTGATATGTAGCGTGGTATTGCAGGTGTTTACTAGTCTTGGTTGTGGTATGGAATGTGTTTACTAGTCTTGGTTGTGGTATGGAATGTGTTTACTAGTCTTGGTGTGGTATGGAAGGTGTTTACTAGTCTTGGTCGTGGTATGTAGTGTGTTTACTAGTCTTGGTGTGACGTGTAGCGTGGTATGTAGCGTGGTATGGCAGGTGTTTACTAGTCTTGGTTGTGGTATGGAATGTGTTTACTAGTCTTGGTCGTGGTATGTAATGTGTTTACTAGACGTGGTGTGATATGTAGCGTGGTATGGCAGGTGTTTACTAGTCTTGGTTGTGGTATGGAATGTGTTTACTAGTCTTGGTTGTGGTATGGAATGTGTTTACTAGTCTTGGTCGTGGTATGTAGTGTGGTATGTAATGTGTTTACTAGACGTGGTGTGGTATGTAGTGTGGTATGTAGCGTGTTATGGAAGGTGTTTACTAGTCTTAGTCGTGGTATGTAGCGTGGTATGGAAGGTGTTTACTAGTCTTGGTCATGGTATGTAGCGTGTGGTATGTAGCGTGTTATGTAATGTGTTTACTAGACGTGGTGTGGTATGTAGTGTGGTATGTAGAGTGTTATGGAAGGTGTTTACTAGTCTTGGTCATGGTATGTAGCGTGTGGTATGTAGCGTGGTATGGAATGTGTTTACTAGTCTTGGTCGTGGTATGTAGCGTGTGGTATGTAGCGTGGTATGGAATGTGTTTACTAGTCTTGGTTGTGGTATGTAGCGTGGTATGGAAGGTGTTTACTAGTCTTGGCGTGGTATGTAGTGTGGTATGTAGCGTGGTATGGAAGGTGTTTACTAGTCTTGGTCGTTGTATGTAGCGTGTGGTATGTAGCGTGGTATGGAAGGTGTTTACTAGTCTTGGTCGTGGTATGTAGCATGTGGTATGTAGCGTGGTATGGAATGTGTTTACTAGTCTTGGTCGTGGTATGTAGCGTGTTATGTAATGTGTTTACTAGACGTGGTGTGGTATGTAGCGTGTTATGGAATGTGTTTACTAGTCTTGGTCGTGGTATGTAGTGTGTTTACTAGTCTTGGTGTGATATGTAGCGTGGTATGGAATGTGTTTACTAGTCTTGGTGTGATATGTAGCGTGGTATGGAATGTGTTTACTAGTCTTGGTCGTGGTATGTAGTGTGTTTACTAGTCTTGGTCGTGGTATGTAGTGTGTTTACTAGTCTTGGTGTGATATGTAGCGTGGTATGGAATGTGTTTACTAGTCTTGGTGTGGTATGTAGCGTGGTATGTAGTGTGGTATGGAAGGTGTTTACTAGTCTTGGTCGTGGTATGTAGCGTGTGGTATGTAGCATGGTATGGAAGGGGTTTACTAGTCTTGGTCGTGGTATGTAGCGTGATATGTAATGTGTTTACTAGTCTTGGTCGTGGTATGTAGCGTGGTATGGAATGTGTTTACTAGTCTTGGTCGTGGTATGTAGCGTGTGTTGTGTAGCGTGTGGTGTGGTATGTAGCGTGTGTTGTGGTATGTAGCGTGTTTACTAGTCTTGGTGTGGTATGTAGTGTGTGGTGTGGTGTGTAGCGTGGTATGTAGTGTGGTATGGAAGGTGTTTACTAGTCGTGGTCGTGGTATGTAGCGTGGTATGTAGCATGGTATGGAAGGTGTTTACTAGTCTTGGTCGTGGTATGTAGCGTGGTATGGAAGGTGTTTACTAGTCTTGGTATGTAGCGTGGTATGGAAGGTGTTTACTAGTCGTGGTCGTGGTATGTAGCGTGGTATGTAGCATGGTATGGAAGGTGTTTACTAGTCTTGGTCGTGGTATGTAGCGTGGTATGGAAGGTGTTTACTAGTCTTGGTCGTGGTATGTAGCGTGGTATGGAAGGTGTTTACTAGTCTTGGTCGTGGTATGTAGTGTGGTATGGAAGGTGTTTACTAGTCTTGGTCGTGGTATGTAGCGTGGTATGGAAGGTGTTTACTAGTCTTGGTCGTGGTATGTAGCGTGGTATGGAAGGTGTTTACTAGTCTTGGTATGTAGCGTGGTATGGAAGGTGTTTACTAGTCTTGGTCGTGGTATGTAGCGTGGTATGTAATGTGGTATAGACGGTGTTTACTAGTCTTGGTCGTGGTATGTAGCGTGTGTTGTGGTATGTAGCGTGTTATGCAGCGTGTGGTGTGGTATGTAGCGTGGTGTGTAGCGTGTGTTGTGGTATGTAGCGTGTTTACTAGTCTTGGCGTGGTATGTAGTGTGTGGTGTGGTATGTAGCGTGGTATGTAGTGTGTGGTGTGGTATGTAGCGTGGTATGTAGTGTGTGGTGTGGTATGTAGCGTGGTATGGAAGGTGTTTACTAGTCTTGGCAAGGTATGTAGTGTGTGGTGTGGTATGTAGCGTGGTATGTAGTGTGTGGTGTGGTATGTAGCGTGGTATGGAAGGTGTTTACTAGTCTTGGCGTGGTATGTAGTGTGTGGTGTGGTATGTAGTGTGTGGTGTGGTATGTAGCGTGGTATGGAAGGTGTTTACTATTCTTGGTGTGGTATGTAGTGTGTGGTGTGGTATGTAGCGTGGTATGTAGTGTGTGTGGTATGTAGCGTGGTATGTAGTGTGTGGTGTGGTATGTAGCGTGGTATGGAAGGTGTTTACTAGTCTTGGCAAGGTATGTAGTGTGTGGTGTGGTATGTAGCGTGGTATGTAGCGTGGTATGGAAGGTGTTTACTAGTCTTGGCGTGGTATGTAGTGTGTGGTGTGGTATGTAGCGTGGTATGGAAGGTGTTTACTATTCTTGGCGTGGTATGTAGTGTGTGGTGTGGTATGTAGCGTGGTATGGAAGGTGTTTACTATTCTTGGCGTGGTATGTAGTGTGTGGTGTGGTATGTAGCGTGGTATGTAGTGTGTGGTGTGGTATGTAGCGTGTGGTATGGAAGGTGTTTACTAGTCTTGGCGTGGTATGTAGTGTGTGGTGTGGTATGTAGCGTGGTATGTAGTGTGTGGTGTGGTATGTAGCGTGGTATGGAAGGTGTTTACTAGTCTTGGCAAGGTATGTAGTGTGGTATGGAAGGTGTTTACTAGTCTTGGCGTGGTATGTAGTGTGTGGTGTGGTATGTAGTGTGTGGTGTGGTATGTAGCGTGGTATGGAAGGTGTTTACTAGTCTTGGTCGTGGTATGTAGTGTGTTTACTAGTCTTGGTCGTGGTATGTAGTGTGTTTACTAGTCTTGGTGTGATATGTAGCGTGGTATGGAATGTGTTTACTAGTCTTGGTCGTGGTATGTAGTGTGTTTACTAGTCTTGGTCGTGGTATGTAGTGTGTTTACTAGTCTTGGTGTGATATGTAGCGTGGTATGGAATGTGTTTACTAGTCTTGGTCGTGGTATGTAGTGTGTTTACTAGTCTTGGTCGTGGTATGTAGTGTGTTTACTAGTCTTGGTGTGATATGTAGCGTGGTATGGAATGTGTTTACTAGTCTTGGTGTGGTATGTAGCGTGGTATGTAGTGTGGTATGGAAGGTGTTTACTAGTCTTGGTCGTGGTATGTAGCGTGTGGTATGTAGCATGGTATGGAAGGGGTTTACTAGTCTTGGTCGTGGTATGTAGCGTGGTATGTAATGTGTTTACTAGTCTTGGTCGTGGTATGTAGCGTGGTATGGAATGTGTTTACTAGTCTTGGTTGTGGTATGGAATGTGTTTACTAGTCTTGGTGTGGTATGGAATGTGTTTACTAGTCTTGGTCGTGGTATGTAGAGTGTTTACTAGTCTTGGTGTGATGTGTAGCGTGGTATGTAGCGTGGTATGGCAGGTGTTTACTAGTCTTGGTTGTGGTATGGAATGTGTTTACTAGTCTTGGTCGTGGTATGTAATGTGTTTACTAGACGTGGTGTGATATGTAGCGTGGTATGGTAGGTGTTTACTAGTCTTGGTTGTGGTATGGAATGTGTTTACTAGTCTTGGTTGTGGTATGGAATGTGTTTACTAGTCTTGGTCGTGGTATGTAGTGTGGTATGTAATGTGTTTACTAGTCTTGGTCGTGGTATGTAGCGTGTGGTATGTAGCGTGGTATGGAATGTGTTTACTAGTCTTGGTCGTGGTATGTAGCGTGTGGTATGTAGCGTGGTATGGAATGTGTTTACTAGTCTTGGTCGTGGTATGTAGCGTGGTATGGAAGGTGTTTACTAGTCTTGGTCATGGTATGTAGCGTGTGGTATGTAGCGTGGTATGGAATGTGTTTACTAGTCTTGGTCGTGGTATGTAGCGTGTGGTATGTAGCGTGGTATGGAATGTGTTTACTAGTCTTGGTCGTGGTATGTAGCGTGGTATGTAATGTGTTTACTAGACGTGGTGTGGTATGTAGTGTGGTATGTAGAGTGTTATGGAAGGTGTTTACTAGTCTTGGTCATGGTATGTAGCGTGTGGTATGTAGCGTGGTATGGAATGTGTTTACTAGTCTTGGTCGTGGTATGTAGCGTGTGGTATGTAGCGTGGTATGGAATGTGTTTACTAGTCTTGGTTGTGGTATGTAGCGTGGTATGGAAGGTGTTTACTAGTCTTGGCGTGGTATGTAGTGTGGTATGTAGCGTGGTATGGAAGGTGTTTACTAGTCTTGGTCGTGGTATGTAGCGTGTGGTATGTAGCGTGGTATGGAAGGTGTTTACTAGTCTTGGTCGTGGTATGTAGCGTGTGGTATGTAGCGTGGTATGGAATGTGTTTACTAGTCTTGGTCGTGGTATGTAGCGTGTTATGTAATGTGTTTACTAGACGTGGTGTGGTATGTAGCGTGTTATGGTAGGTGTTTACTAGTCTTGGTTGTGGTATGGAATGTGTTTACTAGTCCTGGTCGTGGTATGTAGTGTGTTTACTAGTCTTGGTGTGATATGTAGCGTGGTATGGAATGTGTTTACTAGACGTGGTGTGGTATGTAGTGTGTTATGGAAGGTGTTTACTAGTCTTGGTCGTGGTATGTAGTGTGTTTACTAGTCTTGGTCGTGGTATGTAGTGTGTTTACTAGTCTTGGTGTGATATGTAGCGTGGTATGGAATGTGTTTACTAGTCTTGGTCGTGGTATGTAGTGTGTTTACTAGTCTTGGTCGTGGTATGTAGTGTGTTTACTAGTCTTGGTGTGATATGTAGCGTGGTATGGAATGTGTTTACTAGTCTTGGTGTGGTATGTAGCGTGTTATGGAAGGTGTTTACTAGTCGTGGTATGTAGCGTGTTATGTAATGTGTTTACTAGACGTGGTGTGGTATGTAGCGTGTTATGGAAGGTGTTTACTAGTCTTGGTCGTGGTATGTAGTGTGTTTACTAGTCTTGGTCGTGGTATGTAGTGTGTTTACTAGTCTTGGTGTGATATGTAGCGTGGTATGGAATGTGTTTACTAGTCTTGGTCGTGGTATGTAGTGTGTTTACTAGTCTTGGTCGTGGTATGTAGTGTGTTTACTAGTCTTGGTCGTGGTATGTAGTGTGTTTACTAGTCTTGGTGTGATATGTAGCGTGGTATGGAATGTGTTTACTAGTCTTGGTGTGGTATGTAGCGTGGTATGTAGTGTGGTATGGAAGGTGTTTACTAGTCTTGGTCGTGGTATGTAGCGTGTGGTATGTAGCATGGTATGGAAGGGGTTTACTAGTCTTGGTCGTGGTATGTAGCGTGGTATGTAATGTGTTTACTAGTCTTGGTCGTGGTATGTAGCGTGGTATGGAATGTGTTTACTAGTCTTGGTCGTGGTATGTAGCGTGTGTTGTGTAGCGTGTGGTGTGGTATGTAGCGTGTGTTGTGGTATGTAGCGTGTTTACTAGTCTTGGTGTGGTATGTAGTGTGTGGTGTGGTGTGTAGCGTGGTATGGAAGGTGTTTACTAGTCGTGGTCGTGGTATGTAGCGTGGTATGTAGCATGGTATGGAAGGTGTTTACTAGTCTTGGTCGTGGTATGTAGCGTGGTATGGAAGGTGTTTACTAGTCTTGGTATGTAGCGTGGTATGGAAGGTGTTTACTAGTCGTGGTCGTGGTATGTAGCGTGGTATGTAGCATGGTATGGAAGGTGTTTACTAGTCTTGGTCGTGGTATGTAGCGTGGTATGGAAGGTGTTTACTAGTCTTGGTATGTAGCGTGGTATGGAAGGTGTTTACTAGTCTTGGTCGTGGTATGTAATGTGGTATAGACGGTGTTTACTAGTCTTGGTCGTGGTATGTAGCGTGTGTTGTGGTATGTAGCGTGTTATGCAGCGTGTGGTGTGGTATGTAGCGTGGTGTGTAGCGTGTGTTGTGGTATGTAGCGTGTTTACTAGTCTTGGCGTGGTATGTAGTGTGTGGTGTGGTATGTAGCGTGGTATGTAGTGTGTGGTGTGGTATGTAGCGTGGTATGTAGTGTGTGGTGTGGTATGTAGCGTGGTATGGAAGGTGTTTACTAGTCTTGGCAAGGTATGTAGTGTGTGGTGTGGTATGTAGCGTGGTATGTAGTGTGTGGTGTGGTATGTAGCGTGGTATGGAAGGTGTTTACTAGTCTTGGCGTGGTATGTAGTGTGTGGTGTGGTATGTAGTGTGTGGTGTGGTATGTAGCGTGGTATGGAAGGTGTTTACTATTCTTGGTGTGGTATGTAGTGTGTGGTGTGGTATGTAGCGTGGTATGTAGTGTGTGTGGTGTGGTATGTAGCGTGGTATGTAGTGTGTGGTGTGGTATGTAGCGTGGTATGGAAGGTGTTTACTAGTCTTGGCAAGGTATGTAGTGTGTGGCGTGGTATGTAGCGTGGTATGTAGTGTGTGGTGTGGTATGTAGCGTGGTATGGAAGGTGTTTACTAGTCTTGGCGTGGTATGTAGTGTGTGGTGTGGTATGTAGTGTGTGGTGTGGTATGTAGCGTGGTATGGAAGGTGTTTACTATTCTTGGCGTGGTATGTAGTGTGTGGTGTGGTATGTAGCGTGGTATGTAGTGTGTGGTGTGGTATGTGGCGTGGTATGGAAGGTGTTTACTATTCTTGGCGTGGTATGTAGTGTGTGGTGTGGTATGTAGCGTGGTATGTAGTGTGTGGTGTGGTATGTAGCGTGGTATGTAGGGTGTGGTGTGGTATGTAGCGTGGTATGTAGTGTGTGGTGTGGTATGTAGTGTGGTATGGGAGGTGTTTACTATTCTTGGCGTGGTATGTAGTGTGTGGTGTGGTATGTAGTGTGTGGTGTAGTATGTGGCGTGGCATGTAGTGTGTGGTGTGGTATGTAGCGTGGTATGTAGTGTGTGGTGTGGTATGTAGCGTGGTATGTAGTGTGTGGTGTGGTATGGAAGGTGTTTACTATTCTTGGTGTGGAATGTAGCGTGGTATGTAGTGTGTGGTGTGGTATGTAGCGTGGTATGTAGTGTGTGGTGTGGTATGTAGCGTGTGGTATGGAAGGTGTTTACTATTCTTGGCGTGGTATGTAGCGTGGTATGTAGTGTGTGGTGTGGTATGTAGTGTGGTATGTAGTGTGTGGTGTGGTATGTAGCGTGGTATGTAGTGTGTGGTGTGGTATGTAGCGTGGTATGTAGTGTGTGGTGTGGTATGTAGCGTGGTATGTAGTGTGTGGTGTGGTATGTAGTGTGGTATGTAGTGTGTGGTGTGGTATGTAGTGTGTGGTATGGAAGGTGTTTACTATTCTTGGCGTGGTATGTAGTGTGTGGTGTGGTATGTAGCGTGGTATGTAGTGTGTAGTGTGGTATGTAGCGTGTGGTATGGAAGGTGATTACTATTCTTGGCGTGGTATGTAGTGTGTGGTGTGGTATGTAGCGTGGTATGTAGTGTGTGGTGTGGTATGTAGCGTGGTATGTAGGGTGTGGTGTGGTATGTAGCGTGGTATGTAGTGTGTGGTGTGGTATGTAGTGTGGTATGGGAGGTGTTTACTATTCTTGGCGTGGTATGTAGTGTGTGGTGTGGTATGTAGTGTGTGGTGTAGTATGTGGCGTGGCATGTAGTGTGTGGTGTGGTATGTAGCGTGGTATGTAGTGTGTGGTGTGGTATGTAGCGTGGTATGTAGTGTGTGGTGTGGTATGGAAGGTGTTTACTATTCTTGGTGTGGAATGTAGCGTGGTATGTAGTGTGTGGTGTGGTATGTAGCGTGGTATGTAGTGTGTGGTGTGGTATGTAGCGTGTGGTATGGAAGGTGTTTACTATTCTTGGCGTGGTATGTAGCGTGGTATGTAGTGTGTGGTGTGGTATGTAGCGTGGTATGTAGTGTGTGGTGTGGTATGTAGCGTGGTATGTAGTGTGTGGTGTGGTATGTAGTGTGGTATGTAGTGTGTGGTGTGGTATGTAGTGTGTGGTATGGAAGGTGTTTACTATTCTTGGCGTGGTATGTAGTGTGTGGTGTGGTATGTAGCGTGGTATGTAGTGTGTAGTGTGGTATGTAGCGTGTGGTATGGAAGGTGATTACTATTCTTGGCGTGGTATGTAGTGTGTGGTGTGGTATGTAGCGTGGTATGTAGTGTGTAGTGTGGTATGTAGCGTGTGGTATGGAAGGTGATTACTATTCTTGGCGTGGTATGTAGTGTGTGGTGTGGTATGTAGCGTGGTATGTAGTGTGTAGTGTGGTATGTAGCGTGTGGTATGGAAGGTGATTACTAGTCTTGGTGTGGTATGTAGCGTGGTATGTAGTGTGTGGTGTGGTATGTAGCATGGTATGTAGTGTGTGGTGTGGTATGTAGCGTGGTATGTAGTGTGTGGTGTGGTATGTAGCGTGTGGTATGGAAGGTGTTTACTAGTCTTGGCACCAGAACTAAATGTATTCAGGAGAGAACAACTATCATGATGCTGTACTCCTCTAGTTCATTAGAACAGGACTGTTGTCTGCTGTTGGTTTCCTCTGTTTACTGGCCACAGCAGGATAGAACAACTATCATGATGCTGTACTCCTCTAGTTCATTAGAACAGGACTGTTGTCTGCTGTTGGTTTCCTCTGTTTACTGGCCACAGCAGGACAGAACAACTATCATGATGCTGTACTCCTCTAGTTCATTAGAACAGGACTGTTGTCTGCTGTTGGTTTCCTCTGTTTAATGAGAAACAGCCTGCGTCCCTAATGGAAGACTACTCCCTATATAGTGCACTACTGGTTAAAAGCAAAGCACTATAACAAAAGGAAGAGGGAGCCATTTGGGACATATACAACAGTAGTTTAGACTGTAGAGAGTCTGTTGTCTATATATATATATAAATTTCCTGCTGAGTCGTGGTCAACAAGGTGATTTGCATCCAGACAGTCTTGTCTCCAGGTCCAGATGTGGCTGTTGCCTGCTTCAATGTGTCCTGGGAGGACATGGTGTTTGGGAGGCAGTGCCATGTCTTTCTGACCGGACTCTTCCTGGACTCCATAAGACTAGAGGACTCCAAGGACTGGACTCTCAAGATAACCAACCTGGTCTATTTCCTCTGGGTAATAAGACGATACGTCTGGGGGCAGTTTCCTGGACACACAGGTTAAAATGTCAACTCAATGTTGAATCTGCATTGAGCTGTTAAATCCAGGAGCAGGTTTAACCTGTGTCTGGGAAACTTCCCCTTGGTTGTTGGTTATAAGGACTTTTTTTTAAATTATTGCTAATATTATGGAGTTGATGTTGTGTTAAACTGTTTTGAGTGGTCACCTGAGGTGTCCATGTTGGTTTGGTAAAGACGAGTCTCTTCGGGTGCAGCTCTCATTCCGTCCCTTACCCCTTCTCTCCGTCCCTGACCCCTTCTCTCCGTCCCTGACCCCTTCTCTCCGTCCCTGACCCCTTCTCTCCGTCCCTCTCGTCCCCGTCCCAGACAGGACAGGTGAAGGCTGACGACTTTGTCTCTGAGCTGCTCAGAATCATTTGTTCTGAGAGACGGGAGAAGAGCAGAGAGCAGCTGCTCCTGCAGTGGTTGGAGGTGAGCGCCTTAGGATTTCCTCTCAGTGTTTCCCCTACAATATTGTCCAGACGGAGGGGGTCCAACAAAAACATAACATCCAGGGCCTCTTGAACCAAAATCTTCAATTGAAATCAATCTAGCGTGACCCATCTTTCCTTTCCTTGTTCTAGTTCTCCCTTCCTCTAGCCCAGCGCTACTCTGACTGTCTGGAGCAGCTGGACAGAGGACACTGTCGTACAGTCAGTCTGTTTCCTTAAGACTACAGACCCAGTGTCCCCCCCACCTCAACACAGTAAGACAGACTACAGACCCAGTGTCCCCCCCACCTCAACACAGTAAGACAGACTACAGACCCAGTGTCCCCCCCACCTCAACACAGTAAGACAGACTACAGACCCAGTGTCCCCCCCACCTCAACACAGTAAGACAGACTACAGACCCAGTGTCCCCCCCACCTCAACACAGTAAGACAGACTACAGACCCAGTGTCCCCCCCACCTCAACACAGTAAGACAGACCACAGACACAGTGTTCCCCACTCCTCAACACAGTAAGACAGACTACAGACCCAGTGTCCCCCCCACCTCGACAGACTACAGACACAGTGTCCCCTCACCTCAGGAAGACATGTTGACTGACCTACACCTCCCTCAGGATCCCAGTGAAAACCAACACCCTCCTTCTGGATACAAAAGCCAACACATGTTTATTAAAAGTTTGAACGTGTTAGGATGAAGAGAGATGACAGGGGATGAAGACATTCATGCTCCAGATTCAACGAGTGGAAAGTCATTTTGTGTGTTGAATGGTGATTCCCTGCTGCTTTCTACAGGTTGATACATGTACACCGCTATCACAGTCTTCCTCTCCTACACAATACTAGAACCAGAGAGCACCACCGGTGCAAATATTTACAGACAGACAATGTACATTTAGAGGTTTTCCTTTCTTCTTAATGCCATCTTAAAAACAAACAAAATGTATATGAACAAGAAACATTTTTTATTTTTATTTTTTTTAATTTGAAACTGTAGGTGAAAGTAGCCTCTCTCTCTTCTTCTTCTCTCGGTGTGTACTGGTGAAAGTAGCCTCTCTCTCTTCTTCTTCTCTCGGTGTGTACCGGTGAAAGTAGCCTCTCTCTCTTCTTCTTCTCTCGGTGTGTACCATTCTCCTCCCTCTGTTCTACAGCACAACAGCCCCGAGTCACTCAGCTGGGAGGACAGATCTACTACGATCAGGAGTACAGGACCTCAGCCTCTCAGACCCACTGGCTCTGACCTGTCAGGGAACTGACCTGGAGTCAGGCTCACGTCACAAATAGCACCTTATTCACTATATATAGTGCACTAGTTTTGGCCATAGGTCTCTGGTCAACAGTAATCCCCTACATAATGAATAGGTTGCTATTTGGGATACACCCTCAGTCAGACCTGAACGGCTACAGGAAGTGGCAACAGACCGAGACACAGAACAAAACTACAACACCACCACAGTAAAACAAGATGGAGGAATCTGACGTTATGTGAAGACACTGTAAAAAGAGTCGTACCAGAATGCCAAAAAATAAACATGTTGCTTTGGACCTTTTTTGAAGAGTATCCTGACTGATCCAGAACTAGCCTTTCATCCCAGGGTATAACAGAACTAGCCTTTCATCCCAGGGTATAACAGAACTAGCCTTTCATCCCAGGGTATATCATCAATCAACAGGTGAACCAGAACTAGCCTTTCATCCCAGGGTATATCATCAATCAACAGGTGAACCAGAACTAGCCTTTCATCCCAGGGTATATCATCAATCAACAGGTGAACCAGAACTAGCCTTTCATCCCAGGGTATATCATCAATCAACAGGTGAACCAGAACTAGCCTTTCATCCCAGGGTATATCAGAACTAGCCTTTCATCCCAGGGTATAACATCAATCAACAGGTGAACCAGAACTAGTCTTTCATCCCAGAGTATAACAGAACTAGCCTTTCATCCCAGGGTATATCATCAATCAACAGGTGAACCAGAACTAGCCTTTCATCCCAGGGTATACCAGAACTAGCCTTTCATCCCAGGGTATATCATCAATCAACAGGTGAACCAGAACTAGCCTTTCATCCCAGGGTATACCAGAACTAGCCTTTCATCCCAGGGTATATCATCAATCAACAGGTGAACCAGAACTAGCCTTTCATCCCAGGGTATATCATCAATCAACAGGTGAACCAGAACTAGCCTTTCATCCCAGGGTATATCATCAATCAACAGGTGAACCAGAACTAGCCTTTCATCCCAGGGTATATCATCAATCAACAGGTGAACCAGAACTAGCCTTTCATCCCAGGGTATATCATCAATCAATAGGTGATCCAGAACTAGCCTTTCATCCCAGGGTATATCATCAATCAACAGGTGAACCAGAACTAGCCTTTCATCCCAGGGTATACCAGAACTAGCCTTTCATCCCAGGGTATATCATCAATCAATAGGTGATCCAGAACTAGCCTTTCATCCCAGGGTATATCATCAATCAACAGGTGAACCAGAACTAGCCTTTCATCCCAGGGTATACCAGAACTAGCCTTTCATCCCAGGGTATATCATCAATCAACAGGTGAACCAGAACTAGCCTTTCATCCCAGGGTATATCATCAATCAATAGGTGATCCAGAACTAGCCTTTCATCCCAGGGTATATCATCAATCAACAGGTGAACCAGAACTAGCCTTTCATCCCAGGGTATACCAGAACTAGCCTTTCATCCCAGGGTATATCAGAACTAGCCTTTCATCCCAGGGTATATCAGAATTAGCCTTTCATCCCAGGGTATATCAGAACTAACCTTTCATCCCAGGGTATATCATCAATCAACAGGTGAACCAGAACTAGCCTTTCATCCCAGGGTATATCAGAATTAGCCTTTCATCCCAGGGTATTTCAGAACTAGTCTTTCATCCCAGGGTATAACAGAACTAGCCTATCATCCCAGGGTATATCAGAACTAGTCTTTCATCCCAGGGTATATCATCAATCAACAGGTGAACCAGAACTAGCCTTTCATCCCAGGGTATATCAGAACTAGCCTTTCATCCCAGAGTATAACAGAACTAGCCTTTCATCCCAGGGTATAACAGAACTAGCCTTTCATCCCAGGGTATATCATCAATCAACAGGTGAACCAGAACTAGTCTTTCATCCCAGGGTATAACAGAACTAGTCTTTCATCCCAGGGTATATCATCAATCAACAGGTGAACCAGAACTAGTCTTTCATCCCAGGGTATAACAGAACTAGCCTTTCATCCCAGGGTATATCATCAATCAACAGGTGAACCAGAACTAGTCTTTCATCCCAGGGTATAACAGAACGAGCCTTTCATCCCAGGGTATATCATCAATCAACAGGTGAACCCGAACTAGTCTTTCATCCCAGGGTATAACAGAACTAGCCTTTCATCCCAGGGTATATCATCAATCAACAGGTGAACCAGAACTAGTCTTTCATCCCAGGGTATATCAGAACTAGCCTTTCATCCCAGGGTATATCATCAATCAACAGGTGATTCAGAACTAGCCTTTCATCCCAGGGTATAACATCAATCAACAGGTGAACCAGAACTAGTCTTTCATCCCAGGGTATAACATCAATCAACAGGTGAACCAGAACTAGCCTTTCATCCCAGGGTATACCAGAACTAGCCTTTCATCCCAGGGTATAACAGAACTAGCCTTTCATCCCAGGGTATAACAGAACTAGCCTTTCATCCCAGGGTATAACAGAACTAGCCTTTCATCCCAGGGTATAACATCAATCAACAGGTGAACCAGAACTAGCCTTTCATCCCAGGGTATAACAGAACTAGCCTTTCATCCCAGGGTATAACATCAATCAACAGGTGAACCAGAACTAGTCTTTCATCCCAGGGTATATCAGAACTAGTCTTTCATCCCAGGGTATAACAGAACTAGCCTTTCATCCCAGGGTATAACAGAACTAGCCTTTCATCCCAGGGTATATCAGAACTAGTCTTTCATCCCAGGGTATATCAGAACTAGTCTTTCATCCCAGGGTATAACAGAACTAGCCTTTCATCCCAGGGTATATCAGAACTAGCCTTTCATCCCAGGGTATATCAGAACTAGTCTTTCATCCCAGGGTATAACAGAACTAGTCTTTCATCCCAGGGTATAACAGAACTAGTCTTTCATCCCAGGGTATATCATCAATCAACAGGTGAATCAGAAGTTGCAGTAAAAGTGGTCAACAAGACGACAAAGAAACCAACCATTCATAAATTCACAGGAAACTATTAAAATAATTATTTACAGAATAACCCACCAATAGAGTACAGGGAAAAAAAACGACTGCACCCACCAGTACTTTGGGGAAGAAAAATATAACAATATTTAAATAAACTTTAAAAAAAAAAAACAATATAAAAGCTATGCTCAAAAGTGGCTTTTCTTTTTATTTTAAAAACAGTCCCAGGTCTTTACAGTGTCCATGTGAGATGAGAGTCTCGCCTGTCTTCCTTGGCGTGGTAATAGTGTCTTTCTGGATATCAGACCTGTAGAGAGAGACCAGAGTAACAGACTTTTACTACAGAGATACTACAAGCACCCAGACCTCCCATCAAAACACCACAGCTAGCCTGAAATCCAGACCTGTTTCGTGCTAACATTCCACCTCTGGTACTCTTGTGTCATTTGTTTGTCACGACAAGGAGATGAACGTTAACACAAAGAGACTGGTACCCAGGCTATGTCACCAAACAACAGCAGCTTGGAGAAATACAGGCTTCCATACAGTATAGATTATAGCACAGCTCTTAGCCCAGGCCCCATATTCACATATCATCTCAGTACCAGTGCTGATCTGGGATCAGTTTATCCCCTTTTTAGATCATAATGAATGAGATTACAAGGGCTGGTGGGACCTGATCCTAGTTCAACCACTCCTACTCTGAGAAGCTCTGTGAATACACGCCCTGGGCGTTGTTTAGAGGAGGAGGTTTGAGTTGAGACGTTGCTCCACTTACTCCAAGCAGGGTCCCAGTCAGGAATCACACTATAGTGGAAGGGCCTATGGTCTGAGCTACATTCTGGAGATGAATGGAGGGAAGGAGAGAGGAATGGAGGGAAGGAGAGAGGGAGGGAGGAAGGGAGAGAGGGGGGGAAGCCAGGGTTACAGATGTGTTATGAGGAATGTTACAAGTATTGATCATGTCAGCAGGGTTATTGATCAAGTCAGCAGGGTTATTGATCAAGTCAGCAGGGTTATTGATCAAGTCAGCAGGGTTATTGATCATGTCAGCAGGGTTTTGCACAAAGCCAAGCTCATACAGGTGACGTTTAATCAATCAATGAAATTATAGTTAACACAAATCAATAGTATACATCACATTCCATCACAGACAAACTATCAACCATTCTTCCATGACTGCAGAATGCTGGGAACTGTACTGGTGTTGTAGCGCTGGGCTGGAGAAAAACCCTGCACACACTGCATCTCTCCAGGACCAAGGCCACTGTGGATAGCCTGTAACCCGACGTGAATCCATCCGTAACCATTACGTTCACTTACGGCTGAAATGTACTGGCTGTTGTTGTAGCGCGGCTTGTCTTTGGGGAGGCTGGGGGAGGTCACGGCGTCGGACGGGGGACGGCAGGGGAACGAGGGATCCTCAGATAAACTGGCCTCAGGGAGGTGGCTGGACACACAGCCACTGTCTGAACCACTGGAGCCGCTGCCGGACAGACAGTGGGACGATGAACCTGAGCTCTCTGTAGCTGTGGAGGGAGGGAGGGAGGGAGAGGAGGAGGGAGGGAGGGGAGAGGGGGGGAGGTAGGGAGAGGGAGGGAGGGAGGGGAGGAGGTGGAGGGAGAGACAGAGGGAGGAAGGGGGGAGAGGGGGGGAGGGAGAGGAAGGAGGTGGAGGGAGGGAGGGACAGAGGGAGGGAGGGAGAGACAGAGAGAGAGCGGGGGAAAGAGAGAGAGAGCGGGGGAAAGAGAGAGAGAGCGGGGGAGAGAGAGGGCGAGGGGGAGAAACAGGGAGGAGAGGAGTTGATCAACACTGATAGGTGGGTTTGGTTGGTACAGTAACTAAGACAAACTATATTAATCTTTAACTTCCAATCTGTAGAAACTATGGGAATAGAATGGTTCATAACACATGGGAACCATCACAGAACAGTTGAAATATATATGTAAATCATAAGAGATTTAAGGAGATAGATTGGATGGACAGAGAGTCGCTGATATACAGTATGTAGTCATGGAGGGAGGATCTATACAGTATGGAGGGATGATCTATACAGTATGGAGGGATGATCTATACAGTATGGAGGGATGATCTATACAGTATGGAGGGATGATCTATACAGTATGGAGGGATGATCTATACAGTATGGGGGATGATCTATACAGTATGGAGGGATGATCTATACAGTATGTAGTCATGGAGGGATGATCTATACAGTATGGAGGGATGATCTATACAGTATGGAGGGATGATCTATACAGTATGTAGTCATGGAGGGATGATCTATACAGTATGGAGGGATGATCTATACAGTATGGAGGGATGATCTATACAGTATGGAGGGATGATCTATACAGTATGTAGTCATGGAGGGATGATCTATACAGTATGGAGGGATGATCTATACAGTATGGAGGGATGATCTATACTGTATGTACTCATGGAGGGATGATCTATACAGTATGGAGGGATGATCTATACAGTATGGAGGGATGATCTATACAGTATGTACTAATGGAGGGATGATCTATACAGTATGGAGGGATGATCTATACAGTATGTAGTCATGGAGGGATGATCTATACAGTATGGAGGGATGATCTATACAGTATGTAGTCATGGAGGGATGATCTATACAGTATGGAGGGATGATCTATACAGTATGGGGGATGATCTATACAGTATGGAGGGATGATCTATACAGTATGTAGTCATGGAGGGATGATCTATACAGTATGGAGGGATGATCTATACAGTATGTACTCATGGAGGGATGATCTATACAGTATGGAGGGATGATCTATACAGTATGGAGGGATGATCTATACAGTATGTACTCATGGAGGGATGATCTATACAGTATGGAGGGATGATCTATACAGTATGTAGTCATGGAGGGATGATCTATACAGTATGTAGTCAAAGAGGGATGATCTATACAGTATGGAGGGATGATCTATACAGTATGTACTAATGGAAGGATGATCTATACAGTATGGAGGGATGATCTATACAGTATGGGGGATGATCTATACAGTATGTACTCATGGAAGGATGATCTATACAGTATGGAGGGATGATCTATACAGTATGGGGGATGATCTATACAGTATGTACTCATGGAGGGATGATCTATACAGTATGGAGGGATGATCTATACAGTATGGGGGATGATCTATACAGTATGTACTCATGGAGGGATGATCTATACAGTATGGGGGGATGATCTATACAGTATGGAGGGATGATCTATACATTATGGAGGGATGATCTATACAGTATGTAGTCATGGAGGGATGATCTATACAGTATGGAGGGATGATCTATACAGTATGTAGTCATGGAGGGATGATCTATACAGTAAGGAGGGATGATCTATACAGTATGGAGGGATGATCTATACAGTATGGAGGGATGATCTATACAGTATGGAGGGATGATCTATACAGTATGGGGGGATGATCTATACAGTATGGAGGGATGATATATACATTATGGAGGGATGATCTATACAGTATGTAGTCATGGAGGGATGATCTATACAGTATGGAGGGATGATCTATACAGTATGTAGTCATGGAGGGATGATCTATACAGTAAGGAGGGATGATCTATACAGTATGTACTCATGGAGAGATAATCTATACAGTATGTACTCATGGATGGCTGGCTGCTGGTCTCGTGCTCCATCTCGTCCTCCTCCATACACGGGCTGATGAAGGGCCTCTCTCCCCCGGGCAGCAGGGCCTGGCTGTGGCTGCTGTACATGTGCAGGTTGAGGGGCCCCAGGAGAGTGCAGGAGCCAGACGCAGCAGGGGCCCCGCCGCCAGACCCCCCGTTAATCGACGCTGTACGCTTGAAAGGGTTGGAGTGGTCGAACAGGGACACGGCAATGGAGGCTCGAGTTCTGGCACCTGGGGGAGGGGACGGGTCAGGCATATATTCAGGGACCGCTTTGGTTAAGTGGTTATTGATCAGTGTAATAGACAGTGGTTTAGTTTAGTGGTTATTGATTAGTGTACTAGACAGTGGTTTAGTGGTTATTGATCAGTGTACTAGACAGTGGTTTAGTTTAGTGGTTATTGATTAGTGTACTAGACAGTGGTTTAGTTTAGTGGTTATTTATCAGTGTACTAGACAGTGGTTTAGTGGTTATTGATCAGTGTACTAGACAGTGGTTTAGTGGTTATTGATCAGTGTACTAGACAGTGGTTTAGTGGTTATTGATCAGTGTACTAGACAGTGGTTTAGTTTAGTGGTTATTGATTAGTGTACTAGACAGTGGTTTAGTTTAGTGGTTATTGATCAGTGTAATAGACAGTGGTTTAGTTTAGTGGTTATTGATTAGTGTAATAGACAGTGGTTTAGTTTAGTGGTTATTTATCAGTGTACTAGACAGTGGTTTAGTGGTTATTGATCAGTGTAATAGACAGTGGTTTAGTGGTTATTGATCAGTGTAATAGACAGTGGTATAGTGGTTATTGATCAGTGTACTAGACAGTGGTTTAGTGGTTATTGATCAGTGTACTAGACAGTGGTTTAGTGGTTATTGATCAGTGTAATAGACAGTGGTTTAGTGGTTATTGATCAGTGTACTAGACAGTGGTTTAGTTGAATGGTTATTGATCAGTGTACTAGACAGTGGTTTAGTGGTTATTGATCAGTGTACTAGACAGTGGTTTAGTTTAGTGGTTATTGATCAGTGTACTAGACAGTGGTTTAGTGGTTATTGATCAGTGTACTAGACAGTGGTTTAGTGGTTATTGATCAGTGTACTAGACAGTGGTTTAGTGGTTATTGATCAGTGTACTAGACAGTGGTTTAGTGGTTATTGATCAGTGTAATAGACAGTGGTTTAGTGGTTATTGATCAGTGTACTAGACAGTGGTTTAGTGGTTATTGATCAGTGTACTAGACAGTGGTTTAGTGGTTATTGATCAGTGTAATAGACAGTGGTTTAGTGGTTATTGATCAGTGTAATAGACAGTGGTTTAGTGGTTCTTGATCAGTGTAATAGACAGTGGTTTAGTGGTTATTGATCAGTGGACTAGACAGTGGTTTAGTGGTTATTGATCAGTGTACTAGACAGTGGTTTAGTGGTTATTGATCAGTGTAATAGACAGTGGTTTAGTGGTTATTGATCAGTGGACTAGACAGTGGTTTAGTGGTTCTTGATCAGTGTAATAGACAGTGGTTTAGTGGTTATTGATCAGTGGACTAGACAGTGGTTTAGTTTAGTGGTTATTGATCAGTGTAATAGACAGTGGTTTAGTGGTTATTGATCAGTGTACTAGACAGTGGTTTAGTTTAGTGGTTATTGATCAGTGTAATAGACAGTGGTTTAGTGGTTATTGATCAGTGGACTAGACAGTGGTTTAGTGGTTATTGATCAGTGTACTAGACAGTGGTTTAGTGTAGTGGTTATTGATCAGTGTACTAGACAGTGGTTTAGTTTAGTGGTTATTGATCAGTGTAATAGACAGTGGTTTAGTGGTTATTGATCAGTGTAATAGACAGTGGTTTAGTTGTTATTGATCAGTGTAATAGACAGTGGTTTAGTGGTTATTGATCAGTGTAATACACAGTGGTTTATTGGTTATTGATCAGTGTAATAGACAGCGGTTTAGTTTAGTGGTTATTGATCAGTGTATTAGACAGTGGTTTAGTGGTTATTGATCAGTGTACTAGACAGTGGTTTAGTGGTTATTGATCAGTGTACTAGACAGTGGTTTAGTTTAGTGGTTATTGATCAGTGTAATAGACAGTGGTTTAGTGGTTATTGATCAGTGTACAAGACAGCGGATTAGTTTAGTGGTTATTGATCAGTGTAATACACAGTGGTTTATTGGTTATTGATCAGTGTAATAGACAGCGGTTTAGTTTAGTGGTTATTGATCAGTGTATTAGACAGTGGTTTAGTGGTTATTGATCAGTGTAATAGACAGTGGTTTAGTGGTTATTGATCAGTGTACTAGACAGTGGTTTAGTGGTTATTGATCAGTGTACTAGACAGTGGTTTAGTTTAGTGGTTATTGATCAGTGTACTAGACAGTGGTTTAGTGGTTATTGATCAGTGTACTAGACAGTGGTTTAGTTTAGTGGTTATTGATCAGTGTACTAGACAGTGGTTTAGTTTAGTGGTTATTGATCAGTGTACTAGACAGTGGTTTAGTGGTTATTGATCAGTGTACTAGACAGTGGTTTAGTGGTTATTGATCAGTGTACTAGACAGTGGTTTAGTTTAGTGGTTATTGATCAGTGTAATAGACAGTGGTTTAGTGGTTATTGATCAGTGTACAAGACAGCGGATTAGTTTAGTGGTTATTGATCAGTGTAATAGACAGTGGTTTAGTTTAGTGGTTATTGATCAGTGTAATAGACAGTGGTTTAGTGGTTATTGATCAGTGTACTAGACAGTGGTTTAGTGGTTATTGATCAGTGTACTAGACAGTGGTTTAGTTTAGTGGTTATTGATCAGTGTAATAGACAGTGGTTTAGTTTAGTGGTTATTGATCAGTGTAATAGACAGTGGTTTAGTTTAGTGGTTATTGATCAGTGTACTAGACAGTGGTTTAGTTTAGTGGTTATTGATCAGTGTAATAGACAGTGGTTTAGTGGTTATTGATCAGTGTACTAGACAGTGGTTTAGTGGTTATTGATCAGTGTACTAGACAGTGGTTTAGTGGTTATTGATCAGTGTAATAGACAGTGGTTTAGTTTAGTGGTTATTGATCAGTGTACTAGACAGTGGTTTAGTTTAGTGGTTATTGATTAGTGTACTAGACAGTGGTTTAGTGGTTATTGATCAGTGTACTAGACAGTGGTTTAGTGGTTATTGATCAGTGTACTAGACAGTGGTTTAGTGGTTATTGATCAGTGTACTAGACAGTGGTTTAGTGGTTATTGATCAGTGTACTAGACAGTGGTTTAGTTTAGTGGTTACCTCGTCCCTTCATGATGTAGTCTATAGCCCTGTCGTTGATCGCAGCATCACTGGGTTTAATGTCCAGGAACGGCTTGTTACCCACTCCCATGGAAACCATCTCCTGATTACGGATCTCTGAACACAACACAGAGATGAATTAACCACACTGGGCCCACCCAAACACACCCAGATAACACTTGTATCAACTGTTATGTTCTCTCTCCCTCTCTCTGTCTCTCCCTTTCTCTCTCTCTCTCTCTCTCTCTCATTCTCTCTCTCTCTCTCTCCCTCTCTCTCTCTCCCTCTCTCTGTCTCTCCCTTTCTCTCTCTCTCTCATTCTCTCTCTCTCTCTCTCCCTCTCTCTCTCTCCCTCTCTCTCTCTCCCTCTCTCTCTCTCCCTCTCTCTCTCTCCCTCTCTCTCTCTCCCTCTCTCTGTCTCTGTCTCTCTGTCTCTCTCTCCCTCTCTCTGTCTCTCTCTCTCCCTCTCTCTGTCTCTCTCTCTGTCTCTCTCTCTCTCTCTCCCTCTCTCTGTCTGTCTCTGTCTCTCTCTCCCTCTCTCTGTCTCTCCCTCTCTCCCTCCCTCTCTCTCCGTCCCTCCCTCCCTCCCTCTCTCCCTCCCTCTCTCCCTCCCTCTCTCCCTCCCTCATCTCTACCTTTATTCCGGGTAGCCTGCTGCCAGAGGATACGTGCGATGTTGGTGGTCCAGGCGTGTTTGATGTCTGTGTTGGAGGCCTGCAGGACATACGTCTGGTTCTTACTGCTCCTGCGTCTGAACCACACCTCGAAACGAAGACTGTTGTCCCCAGATGTCTCGGTCATCCCCACGTCTGCCGTCTGGGGGGAGGGAGAAAGAGAGAGAGAGGGAGGGAGATGTGATTCCCGACAAAATAACATTCCATTTTTTTTTTTACAACTTCTACGTTTCTGCTTATCACATCACATAACCAAATCCCTATGTCACTTCTACAACTGACCACAGTATAACCAAATCCCTATGTCACTTCTACAACTGACCACAGTGTAACCAAATCCCTATGTCACTTCTACAACTGACCACAGTATAACCAAATCCCTATGTCACTTCTACAACTGGCCACAGTATAACCAAATCCCTATGTCACTTCTACAACTGACCACAGTATAACCAAATCCCTATGTCACTTCTACAACTGACCACAGTATAACCAAATCCCAATGTCACTTCTACAACTGACCACAGTATAACCAAATCCCTATGTCACTTCTACAACTGACCACAGTATAACCAAATCCATATGTCACTTCTACAACTGACCACAGTGTAAACAAATCCCTATGTCACTTCTACAACTGACCACAGTATAACCAAATCCCTATGTCACTTCTACAACTGACCACAGTATAACCAAATCCCTATTTCACTTCTACAACTGACCACAGTATAACCAAATCCCTATGTCACTTCTACAACTGACCACAGTATAACCAAATCCCTATGTCACTACTACAACTGGCCACAGTATAACCAAATCCCTATGTCACTTCTACAACTGACCACAGTATAACCAAATCCCTATGTCACTTCTACAACTGACCACAGTATAACCAAATCCCTATGTCACTTCTACAACTGACCGCAGTGTAACCAAATCCCTATGTCACTTCTACAACTGACCACAGTGTAACCAAATCCCTATGTCACTTCTACAACTGACCACAGTGTAACCAAATCCCTATGTCACTTCTACAACTGACCACAGTGTAACCAAATCCCTATGTCACTTCTACAACTGACCACAGTATAACCAAATCCCTATGTCACTTCTACAACTGACCACAGTATAACCAAATCCCTATGTCACTTCTACAACTGACCACAGTATAACCAAATCCCTATGTCACTACTACAACTGACCACAGTATAACCAAATCCCTATGTCACTACTACAACTGACCACAGTATAACCAAATCCCTATGTCACTTCTACAACTGACCACAGTATAACCAAATCCCTATGTCACTTCTACAACTGACCACAGTATAACCAAATCCCTATGTCACTACTACAACTGACCACAGTATAACCAAATCCCTATGTCACTACTACAACTGACCACAGTATAACCAAATCCCTATGTCACTACTACAACTGACCACAGTATAACCAAATCCCTATGTCACTTCTACAACTGACCACAGTATAACCAACACTTAAAGGAGTGTTGGTAGATATAGAGGGTAGATAGAGGGACCCACCTTAAAGGAGTGTTTGTAGATATAGAGGGTAGATAGAGGGACCCACCTTAAAGGAGTGTTGGTAGATATAGAGGGACCCACCTTAAAGGAGTGTTGGTAGATATAGAGGGACCCACCTTAAAGGAGTGTTGGTAGATATAGAGGGACCCACCTTAAAGGAGTGTTTGTAGATATAGAAGGTAGATATTGAGGGACCCACCTTAAAGGAGTGTTGGTAGATATAGAGGGCCCTATCTTAAAGGAGTGTTGGTAGATATAGAGGGACCCACCTTAAAGGAGCGTTGGTAGATATAGAGGGCCCTATCTTAAAGGAGTGTTGGTATATATAGAGGGTAGATATTGAGGGACCCACCTTAAAGGAGTGTTGGTAGATATAGAGGGTAGATATTGAGGGACCCACCTTAAAGGAGTGTTGGTAGATATAGAGGGACCCATCTTAAAGGAGTGTTTGTAGATATAGAGGGACCCACCTTAAAGGAGTGTTGGTAGATATAGAGGGACCCACCTTAAAGGAGTGTTTGTAGATATAGAAGGTAGATATAGAGGGTCCTACCTTAAAGGAGTGTTGGTAGATGTAGAGGGACCCACCTTAAAGGAGTGTTGGTAGATATAGAGGGACCCACCTTAAAGGAGTGTTGGTAGATATAGAGGGTAGATATAGAGGGACCCACCTTAAAGGAGTGTTGGTAGATATAGAATGAACCAAGTTAAAGGAGTGTTGGTAGATACAGAGGGACCCACCTTAAAGGAGTGTTGGTACATATAGAGGAACCCACCTTAAAGGAGTGTTTGTAGATGTAAACGTCCAGTCCTCCTTCGATGCGTTTGGGTTTACTGAACAGCACCAGGTCTTCAAACAGGAAGACATGGCGCTGACACTTCTTCCTGCCGTACCAGATCCAGAACTCATCCTGTCTGACCAGTTGACCCTGCTCCTTCAGGTTCACCTGGGGAGGACGGGACAAGAGACAGGCTTAAAACCTCTTAGAGCTCTAGGGGCGCTATTTCATTTTTGGATAAAAAACGTTCCCGTTTTAAGCGCGATATTTTGTCACGAAAAGATGCTCGACTATGCATATTCTTGACAGTTTTGGAAAGAAAACACTCTGAAGTTTCAGAATCTGCAAAGATTTTGTCTGTAAGTGCCCCAGAACTCATTCTACAGGCGAAACCAAGATGATGCATCACCCAGGAATTAGCAGAATTTCTGAAGCTCTGTTTTCCATTCTCTCCTTATATGGCTGTGATTGCGCAAGGAATGAGCCTACACTTTCTGTCGTTCGCCCAAGGTCTTAGCAGCATTGTGACGTATTTGTAGGCATATCATTGGAAGATTGGCCATAAGAGACTACATTTTCCAGAGGTCCGCCCGGTGTCCTTTGTCTAAATTTGTGCGTAATCTTCAGGTGCGGTCATTTTCTCCTGGGATTCAGGAGAGAAAGCATGTGTCCAAGAACGATGTATCAATGAAGAGATATGTGAAAAACACCTTGAGGATTGATTCTAAACAACGTTTGCCATGTTTTCAGTCGATATTATGGAGTTAATTTGGAAAAAAGTTTGCGTTTTGAGGACTGAATTTATGGATTTTTTTTGGTAGCCAAATGTGATGTATAAAACGGAGCTATTTCTAATACACAAGGAATCTTTTTGGAAAAACTGAGCATCTGCTATCTAACTGAGAGTATCCTCATTGAAAACATCAGAAGTTCTTCAAAGGTAAATGATTTTATTTGAAGGCTTTTATGTTTTTGTTAATGTTGCGTGCTGGATGCTAACGCTAATGCTAACGCTAAATGCTAACGCGAAATGCTAACTCTAGCTAGCTACTTTTACACAAATGATTGTTTTCCTATGGTTGAGAAGCATATTTTGAAAATCTGAGATGACAGTGTTGTTTACAAAAGGCTAAGCTTGAGAGATGGCATATTTATTTCATTTCATTTGCGATTTTCATAAATAGTTAACGTTGTGTTATGCTAATGAGCTTGCTGATAGATTTACACAATCCTGGATACAGGGGTTTTTTCATAGCTAAACGTGACGCAGAAAACGGAGCGATTTGTCCTAAACAAATAATCTTTCAGGAAAAACTGAACATTTGCTATCTGAGAGTCTCCTCATTGAAAACATCTGAAGTTCTTCAAAGGTAAATGATTTTTTTGAATGCTTTTCTGTTTTTTTGTGTAAATGTTGCCAGCTGAATGCTAATGCTAAATGCTACGTTAGCCATCAATACTGTTACACAAATGCTTGTTTTGCAATGGTTGAGAAGCATATTTTGAAAATCTGAGATGACAGTGTTGTTAACAAAAGGCTAAGCTTGAGAGATGGCATATTTATTTCATTTCATTTGCGATTTTCATGAATAGTTAACGTTGCGTTATGGTAATGAGCTTGAGTCTGTATTCACGAACCCGGATCCGGGATGGGGAGATCAGAAAGGTTAATATACAACACTTCATGTTACTCAAAAACTTGTTGCACGTTGCCATCCTCCCAAGTCTCGTTCTTCACGCCACTATTTTACAATCCCCAAGTCTAAAACTGTACCAGTAGTATTTTACAATCCCCAAGTCTAAAACTGTACCAGTGGTATTTTATAATCCCCAAGTCTAAAACTGTACCAGTAGTATTTTATAATCCCCAAGTCTAAAACTGTCCCAGTAGTATTTTACAACCCCCCCCCCCCCCCCAGAGAGTTTGTCATATTATCGCTGTACCACACAGGAGGCTGGTGGCACCTTAATTGGGGAGGACGGGCTCGTGGTAACGGCTGGAGCGGAATAGATGGAATGGGATCAAACACATCAAAACACATGGTTTCTCTGTTGGATACCGTGTCACTCCAGACGTTATTATGAGCCGTTCTCCCCTCGGCCGTCTCCCCCTCGGCCGTCTCCCGTAACTCTGTGAGGGTCAAAGAAGACACGATAACTCTCAGGCTGAAGGTGCGTCACTCACGTCACAGTCTCGAATGGCGTCCATGGCGAGCAGGTCGTTGCCGTGACGCAGCTGGAACTTGACCATCTCCGCGGCGGCTCGGAGGTAGCCCAGCTCTGTCTCCTGCGCCTCGCTCACCTCCTTGATCAGGTCTTTGAGGAGGAGAGCGTATTTAGCCATCCTCTGGATGGGCTTTAACAGGTAGGAGGCCAGGTCCATCTTATCTCCCAGCTTCAGCTGCTTGTTCTATAGCGGTTAGAGGTCAAAGGTTATACAGACAGACAGGCAGCCAGACAGACAGACAGACAGACAGACAGACAGACAGACAGACAGCTAGACAGTCAGACGTTCAGACAGCTAGACAGACAGACAGTCAGACAGACAGACAGCTAGTTGTCTGTACGTTCTGAAGCACATGTATGTGTGTTCTGGCGTGTTCTTCTCCCTCACCCTGAAGAAGCTGTTTCCGTGGCTGGCCAACAGCGTATCAGACCGAGGCTTGTTCTTACTGTACAGAGCGTACAGGCCGAACGCGTCTTGCTGTGGATGACATGGAAACAGAACAAATCATTCTACTGAGAGAAAACAGAAAACCCTCTCTTGTTCTGTAAACATGCCCTGGAAACGAGGGACGAAGGAAACGAGGGACTCTCCATTTCTCGACTTGTTCGGTTTTATTTGCCGAGAATTCTGGCGAGACGTCAAATTACTTGCTTGCTTTTTTTAATATTCGTACAGAGTGTAATATCTCTCCCAGACTTTTATAGCCAGGAATGTGTCGACTTAGCCTGCGTCCCAAACGGCACACTTGTCCCTATGTAGTGCACTAGCCCATAAGGTTCGGATCAAAAGAGGTGCACTATATCTAGCCATCAGGGACACAGATCCAGTCTCCCTGTTATAAGCCTGGGAGAGAGGACTACGTCTCCCTGTTATAAGCCTGGTAGAGGACTACATCTCCCTGTTATAAGCCTGGTAGAGAGGACTACGTCTCCCTGTTATAAGCCTGGTAGAGGACTACATCTCCCTGTTATAAGCCTGGTAGAGAGGACTACGTCTCCCTGTTATAAGCCTGGTAGAGAGGACTACGTCTCCCTGTTATAAGCCTGGTAGAGGACTACATCTCCCTGTTATAAGCCTGGTAGAGAGGACTACGTCTCCCTGTTATAAGCCTGGTAGAGGACTACATCTCCCTGTTATAAGCCTGGGAGAGAGGACTACGTCTCCCTGTTATAAGCCTGGGAGAGAGGACTACATCTCCCTGTTATAAGCCTGGGAGAGAGGACTACATCTCCCTGTTATAAGCCTGGTAGAGAGGACTACGTCTCCCTGTTATAAGCCTGGTAGAGAGGACTACGTCTCCCTGTTATAAGCCTGGTAGAGGACTACATCTCCCTGTTATAAGCCTGGTAGAGAGGACTACGTCTCCCTGTTATAAGCCTGGTAGAGGACTACATCTCCCTGTTATAAGCCTGGGAGAGAGGACTACGTCTCCCTGTTATAAGCCTGGGAGAGAGGACTACATCTCCCTGTTATAAGCCTGGTAGAGGACTACATCTCCCTGTTATAAGCCTGGTAGAGGACTACATCTCCCTGTTATAAGCCTGGTAGAGGACTACATCTCCCTGTTATAAGCCTGGTAGAGGACTACATCTCCCTGTTATAAGCCTGGTAGAGGACTACATCTCCCTGTTATAAGCCTGGTAGAGAGGACTACGTCTCCCTGTTATAAGCCTGGTAGAGGACTACATCTCCCTGTTATAAGCCTGGTAGAGGACTACATCTCCCTGTTATAAGCCTGGTAGAGGACTACATCTCCCTGTTATAAGCCTGGTAGAGGACTACATCTCCCTGTTATAAGCCTGGTAGAGGACTACATCTCCCTGTTATAAGCCTGGTAGAGGACTACATCTCCCTGTTATAAGCCTGGTAGAGGACTACATCTCCCTGTTATAAGCCTGGTAAAGAGGACTACATCTCCCTGTTATAAGCCTGGGAGAGAGGACTACATCTCCCTGTTATAAGCCTGGGAGAGAGGACTACATCTCCCTGTTATAAGCCTGGGAGAGAGGACTACGTCTCCAGCTGCGTGCGTGCGTGCGTGCGTGCGTGCGTGCGCGTGTGCGTGTGTGTGTGTGTGTGTGTGTGTGTGTGTGTGTGTGTGTGTGTGAGGGAAACAGGGTTGTGACAACATGGAACCTGCTAGAGAGATTAGTAGAGTTCAGTATTTTCACAGCTGGGTTGGTCTTTGAAGGTGAAAGCGCCTCCCTAAAGCCAAAATCCTGCCTTGAGGTTAACGAGCAGCTAGATACCGGGGCCGGCCAGTTAAACATACTGGACCAAGGAACCTCAGGAACACATCGTCATCATTAGGATATAGTATACTGTAGATGTCTAGAGGCGCAGGAAACACTGAGACTAAAGGGGGTGGTTACCTCAGTAATGTTACCTCGGTAATGTTACTTCAGTAATGTTACTTCAGTAATGTTACCTCAGTAATGCTACCTCAGTAATGCTACCTCAGTAATGCTACCTCAGTAATGTTACCTCAGTAATGTTACCTCAGTAATGTTACCTCAGTAATGCTACCTCAGTAATGTTACCTCAGTAATGTTACCTCAGTAATGCTACCTCAGTAATGTTACCTCAGTAATGTTACCTCAGTAATGTTACCTCAGTAATGCTACCTCAGTAATGTTACCTCAGTAATGTTACCTCAGTAATGTAATAATCAGTAATGTTACCTCAGTAATGTTACCTCAGTAATGCTACCTCAGTAATGTTACCTCAGTAATGTTACCTCAGTAATGCTACCTCAGTAATGTTACCTCAGTAATGTAATCATCAGTAATGTTACCTCAGTAATGTAATCATCAGTAATGTTACCTCAGTAATGTAATCATCAGTAACGTTACCTCAGTAATGTTACCTCAGTAATGTTACCTCAGTAATGTAATCATCAGTAATGTTACCTCAGTAATGTAATCATCAGTAATGTTACCTCAGTAATGTAATCATCAGTAATGTTACCTCAGTAATGTAATCATCAGTAATGTTACCTCAGTAATGTAATCATCAGTAATGTTACCTCAGTAATGTAATCATCAGTAATGTTACCTCAGTAATGTAATCATCAGTAATGTTACCTCAGTAATGTAATCATCAGTAATGTTACCTCAGTAATGTTACCTCAGTAATGTTACCTCAGTAATGTTACCTCAGTAATGTTACCTCAGTAATGTTACCTTAGCAATGTTACCTCAGGAATACTTTGTCATTCGGCTGTAACAGAAGTGGATATCCTCTACCGTTTGAGGAACATATTGTCATTCGGCTATAGAGTAAGAGGTATGAAGAGGTCTCTTACGTGTCGTAGGAAGCAGTGTGAGACTCGTAATAGGTGATTTTCAGTAGTAACGTTACCTCTAGGTATATTGAAACAAGTCGTTAGAGGAATGAGGTCTCTTACGTGTCGTAGGAAGCAGTGTGACACCCTCAGAGGGTGGTTGCAGCAGCTCTCCAACTCCTTGAGGAAGTACTGGCTGTGGAAGTCCATAAGCTTCTCCAGGTTCCCAAAGATGACGCTGCGTTTTCCCCTGAGGTCCTGCGGGAGGTCTCCTCTCTCCATCTCGGGGAAGTAGTGCTCGATGATGTACCGGAGGGAACGCACGTACTCCCTCTCCGTGGTCACCATCTCATCCACGATGTGACGCAGCTTACTGTGGAGGGAGAGAGAGGACTGTTAAGACTGGTCAGTTTACTGTGGAGGGAGGAGAGGACTGTTAAGACTGGTCAGTTTACTGTGGAGGGAGGAGAGGACTGTTAAGACTGGTCAGTTTACTGTGGAGGGAGGAGAGGACTGTTAAGACTGGTCAGTTTACTGTGGAGGGAGAGAGAGGACTTAAGACTGGTCAGTTTACTGTGGAGGGAGAGAGAGGACTGTTAAGACTGGTCAGTTTACTGTGGAGGGAGAGAGAGGACTGTTAAGACTGGTCAGTTTACTGTGGAGGGAGAGAGAGGACTGTTAAGACTGGTCAGTTTACTGTGGAGGGAGAGAGAGGAGGAGAGGACTGTTAAGACTGGTCAGTTTACTGTGGAGGGAGGAGAGGACTGTTAAGACTGGTCAGTTTACTGTGGAGGGAGAGAGAGGACTGTTAAGACTGGTCAGTTTACTGTGGAGGGAGGAGAGGACTGTTAAGACTGGTCAGTTTACTGTGGAGGGAGAGAGAGGACTGTTAAGACTGGTCAGTTTACTGTGGAGGGAGAGAGAGGACTGTTAAGACTGGTCAGTTTACTGTGGAGGGAGAGAGAGGAGGAGAGGACTGTTAAGACTGGTCAGTTTACTGTGGAGGGAGAGAGAGGAGGAGAGGACTGTTAAGACTGGTCAGTTTCCTGTGGCGAGAGGAGCTGACTGTTAAGACTACCTGAGATGATTGTTAAGCTACCTGTCTCAACATGTCCTAGTGGTCCTCAGTCCCCAGCTAGCTGTCTCAACATGTCCTAGTGGTCCTCAGTCCCCAGCTAGCTGTCTCAACATGTCCTAGTGGTCCTCAGTCCCCAGCTACCTGTCTCAACATGTCCTAGTGGTCCTCAGTCCCCAGCTACCTGTCTCAACATGTCCTAGTGGTCCTCAGTCCCCAGCTAGCTGTCTCAACATGTCCTAGTGGTCCTCAGTCCCCAGCTAGCTGTCTCAACATGTCCTAGTGGTCCTCAGTCCCCAGCTACCTGTCTCAACATGTCCTAGTGGTCCTCAGTCCCCAGCTACCTGTCTCAACATGTCAGTGTGGTCCTCAGTCCCCAACATGTCCTAGTGGTCCTCAGTCCCCAGCTAGCTGTCTCAACATGTCCTAGTGGTCCTCAGTCCCCAGCTACCTGTCGCAACATGTCCTAGTGGTCCTCAGTCCCCAGCTACCTGTCTCAACATGTCAGTGGTCCTCTGTCCCAGCTACCTGTCTCAACATGTCCTAGTGGTCCTCAGTCCCCAGCTACCAGTCTCAACATGTCCTAGTGGTCCTCAGTCCCCAGCTACCTGTCTCAACATGTCCTAGTGGTCCTCAGTCCCCAGCTACCTGTCTCAACATGTCCTAGTGGTCATCAGTCCCCAGCTACCTGTCTCAACATGTCCTAGTGGTCCTCAGTCCCCAGCTACCTGTCTCAACATGTCCTAGTGGTCCTCAGTCCCCAGCTACCTGTCTCAACATGTCCTAGTGGTCCTCAGTCCCCAGCTACCTGTCTCAACATGTCCTAGTGGTCCTCAGTCCCCAGCTACCTGTCTCAACATGTCAGTGTGGTCCTCAGTCCCCAACATGTCCTAGTGGTCCTCAGTCCCCAGCTAGCTGTCTCAACATGTCCTAGTGGTCCTCAGTCCCCAGCTACCTGTCGCAACATGTCCTAGTGGTCCTCAGTCCCCAGCTATCTATCTCAACATGTCCTAGTGGTCCTCAGTCCCCAGCTACCTGTCTCAACATGTCAGTGGTCCTCAGTCCCCAGCTACCTGTCTCAACATGTCCTAGTGGTCCTCAGTCCCCAGCTACCAGTCTCAACATGTCCTAGTGGTCCTCAGTCCCCAGCTACCTGTCTCAACATGTCCTAGTGGTCCTCAGTCCCCAGCTACCTGTCTCAACATGTCCTAGTGGTCATCAGTCCCCAGCTACCTGTCTCAACATGTCCTAGTGGTCATCAGTCCCCAGCTACCTGTCTCAACATGTCCTAGTGGTCCTCAGTCCCCAGCTACCTGTCTCAACATGTCCTAGTGGTCCTCAGTCCCCAGCTACCTGTCTCAACATGTCCTAGTGGTCCTCAGTCCCCAGCTACCTGTCTCAACATGTCCTAGTGGTCCTCAGTCCCCAGCTATCTCTCTCAACATGGCCTAGTGGTCCTCAGTCCCCAGCTACCTGTCTCAACATGTCCTAGTGGTCCTCAGTCCCCAGCTACCTGTCTCAACATGTCCTAGTGGTCCTCAGTCCCTCTCTCTCTCCCTCAGTTCACCTCCCTCCCTCCCTCCTTCTCTCCCTTAGTTCACCTCCCTCCCTCCCTCCCTCAGTTCACCTCCCTCCCTCCCTCCTTCTCTCCCTCAGTTCACCTCCCTCCCTCCTTCTCTCCCTCAGTTCACCTCCCTCCCTCACTCCCTCCTTCTCTCCCTCCCTCTCTCTCACTCCCTCACTCCTTCTCTCCCTCAGTTCACCTCCCTCCCACTCTCTCTCCCTCCCTCTCTCCCTCCTTCTCTCCCTCAGATCACCTCCCTCCCTCTCTCTCTCTCTCCCTCCCTCCTTT